>NW_025110198.1:210750-212901 GCF_011392965.1 Frieseomelitta varia | reverse complement strand
ATTCCAGAGCATGGGAAGTCATTCTCGTTACTACTTTGTCACTATGCTCTTTTAGTATTTGTAGTTGTATTTTTTTTTCTGTCATCGTTCATCTTCGTTTTGGGCAAATCGCGGTTTTTCTTGTTAGTATTGCGAGAAATTGATTACGGTTTGAATTAGAATCGCAAAGAAATGATAATCATGTTTGCTTTAGAGTTTGCCTTAGAGTTACGAATTACAATACCGCGATTGTTTTTAGCAGTTTTAATTGTGAATTTTTGAAGTTATCTTAAAATTATACGTAGTAAAATTTGTCTTGTTTTGAATTAGATTATAGAATCACTGTTTTTAGAGTGTTAGAATATTTGAAGTAACTTTTCATTCGTACAATAGCTTTTGTATTGTTAATAATAGTTTTCATTCAATTTGATTTTAGAGTTAGTGTTGCGACATTATTTTCTCGCGATTACTTTTACTCTTGTTAGTGTTGCGATAATGAATGATCGCGTTTCTTGAAATAGCGTTGCGTTTACAAAATGCCCAAATTCCTTCCATTGGATTCGTGGAAAGCTGTTCCTGCTCCTAGATCACCTGATGCAGCTACAAGAGCTGTACATGGTGGTCATTCATCAGCAACCTCTAGCATGGTTGCACTGGATGCGTCGCAATTAGTGTTGCGCATTTTTGAAGATGAGTGCATAGATTAATAACGTTGCGTGCTTATTTTCGGAAGTTTTAAACATGAAGCACTCTTCGCGTTTGATTTTGATAATTTTCATAATTAGTGTTAGTGAATTAGAGTTGCGAAACAAGATACGGTTTGTTGCTCGGGTTCATAATGTAGATAATTGTACAATAACTCTTCTGGTTATTGTATTTTTGAGTAGGACGCTTCTTTTTTAATAGCCCTTCTGGCTATTGTATCGCGGTTTCCTTTTCATTAGTCCAGCCCTTCTGGCTATTTATCTGCTTTTTCTTTCAAATGTCGGGACTGTTTTAGTGGTGTGGAATTTTTGTGTTAAATTTTTTAAACTAATAATCCAACAAATAAGTCTGTTACAGATTTATCAATGGATCCATGCGGATAGATAAAAGATGGAATAAGATGGATTGTGGAATTTCAAGAGAATGATGCTTGGATCCTGCTTAATGGTAATTAAATACATCTTATTATATTTATTTCACAAATCGTTTTAACATTAACAAAAGAAGATTGTACGTGGAATGCATTAACTATAGAAATTCTATAAACTCTATAAATTATAAATTTTATTGACTAATGAAATATCCAAAATAGAATGTTCGTTAGATGTAATGACTGAAGCAGTTTATTGACTGCGATCTCGGTTAGGTCTATGTAAACACGTTCATTTGATTAATGAAAAATAAATAATATATAATTTTAATATCTGGATAACTAATTTGTAAGTGTACGAAAAATGTTTCATACTGAGTTTGTATATTTTTGGTACAAAAATATTTTAGGATGTGTAGGATTAATTATTTCTTCTACAATAATTGTATCTGTAAATAGAGAGGGCTGTTCTTTCTTCTTTTCTTTAATTTCTCTCATGTTCAATCGAATTTTTGATAAAATTTATTTAAGCTGATAGGTTCTTTAATATTTTATTAATAATTTTAGAATTTTAATTTACTGTATGAAAAATACCATCGTAATACCGTAAAAAATGGATAAAGCTCCTTCTGATACATAGTAGCATGATTTCGGATAGGTACTAGCTTTACATTTTGGTATTGAGAATTTGACAACACTGTAATGGATTTTAAAAATCATATTTGTGTCGCCTTCACTACTTGATTAACTTTGATCGGTTTACTTGATACAATTCTCCAACTCATCGTTGTTTAAGCGTAGAGTGCGCTAAAAACCCAGTGATCTTTTACTATGTCGGTATTTTAGAGCATGGGACAAGAAATCCCATAAGATGCTTGATCTCTTCATATGTCTCGTCTGTGCTCGTACAAATTGTTTAAACTGTCACATCGATTGAAAATCTCCGTACGAGCAATTTTACATACCAACAGATGTCACTGGTTTAGAAAGAAGTGAAGGGATTGAAATTGGCTATTATAATGCGAGGATAATGTAGGAAGTGATGATGTGGGTAAGGTGAGGAAAGGTTGTGCGTTTCGTCTCAGAGTCGCTGCCTA
>NW_025110198.1:93239-209958 GCF_011392965.1 Frieseomelitta varia | reverse complement strand
GTTTGCTTAACATCGAATATCGGTTGACTTCGACGCTAGGCGCACAGCCACTTGCGGCTTGTACAAGTTGGTGTTCGAAACTCGTACTCGAGGAACTATAGGTCGCTACAGAAGTCACGAAACCGTGTTGCAAGTGACTTTCACCTGCGCCGACCAATCGTCGTCGTTCTTGACTTTCTTCTACATGAAACGTTCCGTCTCTCCAACAATCTGAAGACATCCGAACATCTACGTGGCGCACAAAATCATCTGGAACTATTTCCAAATGTTACTTTTCAATCCGAAGATTGCTCCTCTGTGACGTTAAGAATTTCGCTGAAGTGTTCAATAACGATAATTCGAATTTTTCCGAAAGAGAAAAAAGGGATACTGCGGAGAATGGACACATCGAGACCTAACGAGAGCTTCGATACGGCCCTGAGAGGCGACGAACCAATGAAGCGCAACCTTACCGTCCTCGTCTCGTAGAAATGTGTTCTCGGTTTCGAGCCAGAAGAGAGCCCGCGTGTCCACGAAAGGACAGCGCGTATCAACTGCCAATGAGGCCTCGGCTTCTCGAGCTACCTTTCTCTTTAGCTTCGAGTCACGACTCAGTTTTCACGGCAACCTCGTCCAGGAACCATTCGCAGGATGTCTCGAGAACCGGAACGTGGTGAAAAACATTAAAACGCGACAACTCTCTTCTTCTTTCACCTTTCTTCTTCTTTTTACGTTGATCCCGCGCGCGACAACAGGATTAACAGGATTAACAAAGCTGCTCAAACGACGAATATGTGACTCGAGGACAGGCTCGTCCTGAATGCAACGGCTGTCATCGCTCTGTCAAAACTTTTTTTCGGACGAGGCACGACAAGGTATTCGATATCTTCGATAAGGACGCGAATTTTTGAAGGCTAGATGGTTGAAATTTGAATTTGAACCTTGACGCTTCGTTTGAAATTGAGGAAGAGCGCGGTGATATTTGAGAGCGCGGTTCCACGTGCGTTTAGTACGTCATCTGCTACGGTAGCATCGGTGAGTGGTGATTTCAACGCCTGGATAGGGGTTACGGGTTATCGATTATTACGCTGGCGATCGCATCTTTTGCCCCAATTGTCTCTTTTTTCCCGCGATTTCTCTTCATCCGTACTTTACAATATGTGCTTCTAGCCGAGCTAAACTGTTGTTTGTGGCATTGTCAGGTTGTGTCGTGTTGGTCATCGATACTGTCATCGAGCGGAATCGCATCGAAACCTATCGAGTTTCGAAAGAGATTGAACTTGTTTTTTCTAACACCGATCTGGTGGAAAACCTTGCTCTAGAAGGACAGCTGGTTCAGTGAAAATATCCTTCAAAGTATAGTATCTGACGAAGCAAACAAAAGAAACTCTGACAGTCGGAAATTACTTCCGAGATTTCGATTCTTTTGCCAAAAAATACAAATCTTAGACAATGAGAAACGAGTTGAGAGTGACAGAGATCAAATAGAAATAGATTAAATAGATATCCCGACAATCGACGTTATTCCAGAGATTTCGAATTTTCCCTCTGGCATACGCTGTCATAATAACATTAATTGGCCTAGGAAAGTGGAGCGTGGTTGATTGTGTTTTTCATTGCGCCTCGATTATTCCTTACCGAGAGATCCAGGAGAAACGGAAACGTTTCTTCTCACGTGCTCTTAGATTTCTTCTTAATTATTCACGCGGCGGATTGTTCGCGCGGCTGCTCGAATTAATCGACGTGAAAACGATGACTTGGTCGACTCGAGAGTTTTTACTTTCGACACGGTCCCGCGGTCGATTTCGCCGATTTCGCGAAACACCAGCACACCTAATGCCGCAAGAAAATATCAAGTGTCAAACGTCAGCCGGTGGTTACGTCAGTGAAAGAACCAGTGCAGCGAATATTTTTTTCCGCGCGAGCTTGAAACCCCGAATGATTCGGTTCATTGCCTGTCGCCGTTGCACACAGGCTAAGGTCTGGATCCAGAAGAAGTGAAAGGATCGAGACCTAGTGCTTTCGAACTGACGCGCGTCTAACCTACGCTCCTTCCCCGTGTATTTCCTGTTATACAAGCTGTTGCATCGGTACATTTGCTCGGCCTCGGAATTGCGCAATAACGCGAAAAACGCCAGTTGAAACCGTTTTGTAGAAAACGCTCGTTTAGAAGGCTACGCGTCGTATTTACGGCCGGCTGTGTCGTGGAAGACCCGTATTATGTTCGAAACGTTGCATAAACGCGCGGCGAAACTAGATCACCGCGCTTTTCTTTTTACCTTCTTGCTCGCTGAATTACTAGATTACTGGAACCGTAATAAAGCGTGGTTGTTCGTTTCTCAGGTCAGTGGGTCTCGCGAGCGTGTTCATCCTTTCCAACTCTAGCTGGTAATAAAATTGGCAATAAAATGAACACGCCGCTGCATTGGTCACCGACCGGTTTCCACTTCCCCTAAAAATTTCGTTTCAGATCAAAACACGACAAACGTCATCGACAAAAGAATTTCAAATGACACAAATAACTACCAAATGAAAGTTGAGCCTTCGTTTGCATATTTATTTTTAACGCAATGTTCTCTGAAAATTAAACACTCCGCCAACGCGTGTTAATTATAAAATTTCAGGCTGTTAACTGATGGAATCTTTCGTTACACCGTAGAATTCTTCTATTCTTCATTGACCCCTTTAAACGTTTACGATCGAGGCCATCGTTAACGCATCGGTTGAGATAAAAATACTCAAAGTCATCTTGCTGGCCCACGCTCTCCACTCGCGATTCCTCTCTAAGATAAATACTAGCCCACCGTCTAACGGTTAATCGAATGCCTAATTTTTAGACCATATTTTTTTTCGGAAAGGATTATCAAACTCGTCTCAATCACTGGGTTGATCGGAAAGTTCCCGAATTTTTGCTTCCTTTGAATATTTAACAAATAATAATTCGATACTTTTATATACTTTTCGATATATTCGATACTTTTATATATAATTGAGATTGAACCTAAAGTTTGAAAAAAAAAATTATCTAAAATCTAATTTTACTTAATATATATATATATATTTGCTTTTATATATAGTTGAGATTGAACCTAAAGTTCACAAAAAAAAAAAAAAAATTGTAATTATCAAGCTAAAGTCTCTATTCTACTTCAATTCTTAGTCGTTGTTACGAATTTTCCGAGCAGCTAAGTAATTCGAATATTCAAGAATCGTTCGCTTCTTTGTCGATCTTCACCGATTCGATGGAAAGTATATTTGCATTCAGCCGCGCATCGCGAAGCGCCATTTCACTTTCAACGAAGGAACTCGGCGGCGATCATCATCCCGTTTCCCTCCGATCGTCAATAATCCGTCGTCCCAGTTGCCTATCGTCGGATTTGCGTAGCCGCCGCCGCACGATCGTAGTCGGCTAGAAGATGAAATTACAGCTTTCTGCTCGGGGAACCGGTAAAAACTTAATTAACGTGATTATCTGCCGCGAACAGATTTCAATTTATCTCTCGATCGCAACTTCATGGACGGAATTGTCAGGTAGAAAACACTGTTTAAATAGATACGGGGATAACAGTGGTTGCATGCAGTTCCTCGTAAAGACGGTATGCCAAGGAGGTAGTAGCAACGAGGTCATTCGTCTCTTTATGACTTCTTTGTTTCTAGTGGGCTCCTCTCCGAGCGGTGATCGCCGATCCGCAAACGAATTAGTCGCGCCTCGGCGTGATTCGCGCTCATTTAGATACTCGAGTCATATGTATGTACGTGTCCCGAGGATCCTTCAATTTGGCAGCAGCGCGATGAAATTTTAAATTAATTTAGAGGAAGTACCAGGGGGATGCTGTACACGCTCGAAATTTAAATAGTTTGATTGTTTGTCTTATTCGAGATATATTCTTCATAGTTGACTTTCTTACTTATTGAATTTTCATGAATGTATAATATATTAATGTTATAAACACCACATCATAAATTTATAATAAATTGATTCTCGTCTAACGTGCTTCAAAATCATGAATTGAATTTGATTTAAAATCTTATCGTAGACATTGAAATTTTATCTTATCACTACACTTATCCGTGGGTATATTTTCTTTCTCTAAAACTTCGTCTTTGCCAATTTTCGCCAACGTGCGTCATTTTCCTCAAACGTAAAAAAAAAAAAAAAAAATAGAGAAACAAAAAAAAAAAAACAGAACAGGAATCGACGAGCAAGTTTCTAGAAACGATGCGTCACGGTTTCGAAAAGAGGTAGGAAAAATGGAAAGGCCGATCGGAAGGTCTCGTTTCAAATCGGTGGAAAAAGTTTAATTGGCGCATCTATAAGCGCGTTATCGGCGATCTAACGCAGGATCAACCGACCGCGGGGAAAACTTTCTCACGTTTCGCGCGGAACACAGCTCCGATTACAACAAGACCGGTGACTAATAAAAGTTCTACGATATTTTCGAGCAATTGTTCCCGGTTGTTAGCGGTTAACGTTCGTCGAGAGCAACGGGAATGAGACTTTAATCGTGAATCCTCTCCGCGTTGTCTCGCTTTCCAGATGATACTACTCCCGTTACTATGGGTTTTGCTGTTGCCTGCGATCATGGGTGGTTACGTCCCCCCCGGGCCACGATTCAGATGCCCGAAAGAGCCCAAGTACATCTATCCTTGCACGTGCGTTCGCGGCAGTGACAGAGGATTGTACGTCCATTGCGAGAACACGAATTTGGCCAGCTTGAGCCTGGCCTTCTCCAATCTGGGCAACGAGGGCATGCCGATCGAGGAGCTCGTTTTGTACAAATGCAACATAGGTGAGCTATGGTTCTCTCTTACTCAGAAACGTATACTGTCGCGGACACTTTTGTCAATTTCTCGATGAACGAACCGATTTTAAAATTAGAAAGAGAAAATAAATTGATATTCCAAGTACAAGTATCCGTTGAAATCGATATCAGATCTATTTAAAAAAAGAAGAAGATTTCAAGAACGATTAAAATTCGAATTTCATTGCGTTCGAAGGACGTTTTTACGGACCCGCTCTCTATCCTCTGGACGTTCGAGTGCTGCGGTTCATCGACACTCCGCTGAGACTGATCGAGGAGCACAGCTTTCTCGGCGTAAATAGAACTCTACAAGAGCTCTATGTGATAAACAGCATTCTGGAGAAGTTCCCGCGGCAAGCATTGCAAATCTTGGGGAATCTCAGTATCCTGAGTATCGCTGGCCATCGGATCTCCACTTTACCGGTGGACAGCTTCGCTGACAGTGCTGCAGCCGCGAAAATTGAAAAGCTGGAGATCAGTAACGGTACTCTAATGCTGTTTTGCGCGAAAGCAAATCTGTCTGAGGAATAGTTCTAGAGTCTTTCATTTTCATTTCATTAGGCACTCTGACTTCTTTGCCAGCGGAGGCGTTGACACCTCTGAAAAAGCTGAAAAGATTGGATCTCCATGATAACGAGATCAAGGAACTGAAGAGGAATCAGTTTAAAGGTTTGAGAGACACGGAATACTTGGATCTGTCTCATAATCAGATCAACAAGCTCGATGGCTCCCATTTGGCTGATTTGACGAAGATGGGCTGGTGCAACCTATCTCACAACGCCATTGCAGACTTGAAGAGGTATTCCTCGAGACTCTGTCCTGCATATGAGATAAATGATAGTTTAACATAATTTTGAAATCTACATAAATGTATGAAAATTCGTCCTTTATCTATAGAGGAACATTTGCGAGAAACTCTCTGCTGAAGGTACTCAATCTGAACCACAATAAAATCAGGAAACTCGACTCGAATACTTTCCGTGGCATGCGCTTCTTGGTAAGACTCTATTTAAGTGACAATCAGATAAACGACGTTGGAAGAGGAACCTTCGGCCCTGTTACCAGAATAGGCACCATCGATCTCGCTAGAAATTTCATCAAGAAAATCGACTTTCAAATGTTCAGTCAACTACAGTTTGCAGAGGTTTGTGCGGTTATTTTTTGTTCGTACAAATACATAAAAAAAAAAAAAAAAAAAAGGAAGGAAACACCATCAATTGAGAGCAAAATTGAGACTTATTTTTTTCTTCCCAGCTGATAGATGTGTCCGAAAATTTCGTGACGGTGATAGAAAAGTTATCGTTCAAAGATCTTTATCTGGCGAAGATCAACTTGTCTCACAACGAGATATCAAAAATAGAGCCAGGAGCTTTCGAGAACTGCGTCAACATCACCGTATTAGATCTGAGTCACAACAAGCTGGAGAATATTTCGAAACACTCGTTCGACAGTGCAACTTACGCCACGGAGCTTCAACTGAGTTACAATCAGTTCACCGCCCTTAATCAGGTGTCTTTCGGGGGTCGAGTGATTCGGAGATGTTCCTCGAGAATTCCCGAACGAAATGATTGTATTAATGATTCCAGGTGCCGCTGCACAATATGACCGGGCTGAAAGTTCTCAACGTGTCGCACAATTTGATGCACTCGGTGCCTCGTCAAACGTTCCCGAAGTTGTACGAGCTACACACGATCGATCTGTCCTACAACAACCTGACAGAGATCCACAATGCCGTATTTCAGACTTTGTTCAGTCTTCGTTTCTTAAATCTGTCGCACAATTCTCTGGAGAAGATAAAGCCGTCCACGTTTGGCCCGTTGCCAACTCTGTTGGAGTTGGACATGAGTTACAATCAGCTGAACGATGTTGCACGCGGCAGTTTGACCAGATTACCAAGCTGCAGGTGATCAATGATTTTATCAAGATTCGTTGGAGATCTCGGTTTTTCAATTCAAATTCATTCGAATGAAAATTAAATTGAACAAGGATGTCGTGTCGATTTGTAGGAGCTTGACGGTGAAGAACAATCGATTGACGAAGATCTTTCAGCTGCCGATATCTCTGGGTAATTTGGATTTTTCGGAAAATTGGTTGGAGGAAATCCCCACGACGGACGTATGGCCCACGATGAACGCTCTTCTCTCCCTGGACCTCTCGGGGAATCGATTAGGCGATAATCTGAAACACGGCAGCTTCGAAAACCTGCTTACCTTGAGGACTTTGAACCTACAGTCGAACAACATGACGAGACCACCTTGGGAAGCACTGAGCACTCTGACCAGCCTGCAATATCTTTATATGCAGGTTCGACCGTGTTTCGACTTCAATTTTATTAAATTAATATCACGCCTCTGGCTTAACAAAGCGACACTTTGTACAAACGATGATTTCAGGATAATCAGCTGACCGAGTTGGGAAAATCCGCGTTCGGACGTCTTCCGATAGTGTTCGAGCTGAATCTAGCCAACAATCAGATACAAAACGTGAGCACTCGAGCTTTCGAAGGGTTGCTGCAGCTGTTAACTCTGAATCTGACGAATAACAAACTCACGCACATACCGAACGAGGCATTCCAGAGTCTCGTCTCTTTGAGATCTCTGGACCTCTCTCACAATAAGCTAGAAAGGTTGGATAACAAAACTCACGGGCTTCTGGACGACTGTCTGTCCTTGGAGAGACTGAATCTCAGTCACAATAAGATATCTTTCGTCACGAAGAAGACGTTTCCGAACGATCCTTGGGTCCCTTATCGATTGAAGGAAGTCGATCTTTCGTACAATACCATGCCGGTTTTAACTCACGAGCTCACTGTAGGAGCGAAGAAGTTTCAGTATTTGAATATCAGTCATAATAACATTAATGAGATACGAAAATGTGAGTATAGTTCAATACAGATTCCTAGTATCTATAGAAGAAATTGGTACTAGTGTTAATTTAATATCTTTTTCGTTTCTTTTCTTCTGTTTTTCGAATATCCTAGATGTAATTGGGAATTTGACAGCGATACAGACACTGGATCTCTCTTACAACGAGATCAACGACCTGTCAGAACCGGATGTTTTTGATCCTCCGACGAATCTGACTAATCTGTATCTGAGTCACAATCGTTTGACTCAGCTGCCATTGAACAAAATTCTCCCGTTGCCAAATTTGAAGATTTTCGACGTGGAGTCCAACTCGCTCGGAGTGTTCAGCGACATGTTCATGAACATTATAGAAAATGGCACGAAGCTTCGATATCGCGGTAAGAAGAAGCAACAGAAGTTGCCGATATTCTCTTTCGCGGGAACAGTGAGCATAGAATGTGATTGTAGTAATCAATCTCTAACTCTGCCAGGAAATAATTATTATTGCTATTAGGGAGCATTATTGTTAGGAGTTAGGAGTTGGCCATTATTAGGAATTATGAATTATTATTAGGAAATCCACTGCACTGTGATTGCTACGTGAGGCCCCTGAAAAGATGGCTGAGCACTCACACGGAAGTCCCAAAAGAATGGTCGAACGTTAGCTGCGAGAGTCCGCATTTCTTGTCCCACAAACTTTTGACGGAAGTCACGGAGGATCTGATGGGATGTGGCCAGAGGGACGTCAAAGAGTATCCCGAGTTCGACGTCACGCCCGACGTGAAGTACCGAAACATCGAGTAGTACGTATATATCAAAAACGAAACGACCATCTTGGTGATCGATACAGACGAATATTTCAATTCGTTTATGACAAATGCAGTTTCTTGCGTTCTTTTCGAAATTTGGTAGAAATTAGATTTTCAGCAAATTAAATTTCCAGAATTTTAGAACTAGGGACTGTAAGATAAAAATTAGTGACACTTTTCTTTGGGGGTAACGATGAATATTTTTTAGTAACGAGGAGGACAAGAGTTGGAAGGCGACGTGGTACGTGACGTCGCGAGAAGACATCGGCGACTTTTACGTGGTGGTTCGAGAGTCCGGGAGTAGCAAATCCGCGATCGAGAAGGATCTCGTCTACAGCGAGAGGTCCTTTAAAATTCCGGACTTGCGGGACTCTGGGACAAAGTACGAGCTGTGCGTGCTCGCGAGGGACTCGGAGGGCAACGTGAAGCACTTTCGAAACTCGCAGTGTCAGACATTGGCGCAGAACGGGTTCGACTCGTCCGCGTCGAGGTTCACGGTGAACGCGTTCCTGATTCTAATCGCCGTGTCCTTCGGCATTCTAGCGTGACGCTGGAAGAAAAGAGCGTCGCGACATCGCGGTAGATCATTCTCCGCGATTCTTTCGCTTCTCCCACGATTAACGCATGTAAATAACGATACGATCGTAAATCGATGTCGCGGCGTGGATCGTGGCTGTACATAGGTTGTGTCTTACCAGCGAGGTACGTTTCGCCAGGACGTTGAACGTCGTGTATTTATTTTTGTAAAAATATAGTCGCATAGAGCCGATCCTAAACGATTCTCGTTTATTCTCTGTGAACTAGAAAAATACATTGAGTGACAAATTTAATCGAACTTAGGATTCCCAGGAATACCCAGAGTCCTTCTTTTCAAAAATCCTCGTTTATCTCGTTTATCGCAAGCGATCGATAGAAAAAAAGAAAAAAAAAAAAAGGAGAAAACGGAAGGAAGAAGGAAGATCCATCGATGGGATCGGGAGAAAGGGTGAAAAGAGTTGGCTGTGTAATTTGAGATCGTTAGGTGGTCGGGAGGTCGGGACGATTAGCGGACAATTTGTCTTAATAACTTTTGTCGGCTAATCCCACGAGCCTAATTCCTCGAGCCCGGAGCGTTGTCCCGCCGCTAATAAAGGCGTTTCTCCCGGTTGAAAAAGTTCTCAAGGAAGTCAGCGGGGCTCGCGAGCCGCGCGTAGTAAGATGATTTCATTATTCCGCGTTTTATAATTAACATCCACGGTTATCCCGGAGGAAGAGCAACGGCTCGGGGCTTTTCTAATGAGGTCGAAGTCCCGTGGAAGTCGTCGCTTCCGCAAAACGATCCTGCGGCCAGATTAATGACGTCACAGCCGATCACGATCATCCACGCGACACGTTCTCTCTGCCTCGTTCTTTCCTTCGCTGTTCGTTCACTCTCGGCTATTATTCGAGGTAGATCTCGATCCGTTCGCGCCATGTTTTTCTACGTGTCGAAGAGAAAAATCTCGCGAGAGATACGTGACGAGCAGGGGTGCGACCACGCTGTTTCGTTGACGATTAACGGGACTTTGGATCGGTGAACACGCAACGCGCGCGATCGTTATCGCCACCGTGCAAGGAAAAAAAGATCATTTACTTTTTTTTTTTTTAGACGTTCGTTCTTACTCGAAAACCTTGCTTCTTTTGGCAGAAACTCTCAGACGGTATCCTTGCAAATATTTGAGACGCGTCGTGATACTTAAATATCGTTTTAAGCGTACGTTCTCGAAGAAGGGGCATTACCCTCGGAACGTTTTCAAGCAAGTTTTTATTCTTCTTGAAACTGTTGGATTCCGTGTAATGGAGTCAACACGTTTACAATTTAGAAGAGTTTATTCCCTTACAGTCGTGATCGTGTATGAAATAGGATGATATACAATGATTTAGAATGTCTTAGAATATGATGAATGTCTAATGCTCTCAACGATATAGAATGTCTCTATAATGATTTAGAATGTTTTATGAGCGTAATGTCTCTAAAACATGTCCTTATATATATTTGGTTATCATCGTCAAGTGGAAGAGGAAGGAGCATAGATGACCAACAATTAGATCTTGCCCTTATGACTAACTATTCACAGTCCACTTTTATGTGGACTGTTGCTAGCTTATTGTCAGTATTTGCATACATTCAATATTGTCCGGGTTGGTCATCCAACCAAACATCTTTTAAACATTCGACTTGAACACAGCATCCTAAAGACTTTAGAGATCCATCAACGTTTAGCCGATGTCGTTTCATTAGCGCAATTTTTTTCCAATCGAACTTCCATTTTTTAATGTTAGAAATAACGCGATATTTCTTCGTTGTTACGTCTTCCATCTGTGCGTGTCTTATAATTTCATGAAACTTCGAGGGAGTACGTATGTGTAACGTCACGATAAATCATCATCGTTCGATCCTTGATCCTTAAATCCTGTGTCTACGAGATTAATCTGCAACAACTGCGAACGATTAAATTGGATCGCGAAAGAGAAGATGTGATTCTGGAACAGCATAGACACGCGTCTTCCCTCTTTATCCCCCACGTCGTTAATCTTATTATTTGCGATCTTGGTGCGAGATCGGTACGGATTCTTTGATAGCACGTTACCGGAAACGCGATCCTCTCGTGCGATCGCTTTAATTATCGAATTCTTTTTTGTTCTTTTATCCGAGGCAGTCTCCGAGGAAAGGAGTCCAATTAGCATCGAACCGTGGCGATCGTTACGGAGCCGAACGATTTCTCGTCGCCCAGCGTAATCCGCAATCGGTTGCTCGTTACGAAATCCTTGGACACTTTCACCTCCGGGCTTAGAGGAGTATGGCGTGTACACTCCGTCCAGGTACCGTACACGAGCGTGCACGATTCTGTACGAACGAACACGAACGATGGCGCGCCGGCAGTGTCTATCAGCGGCAGACATCCATTTGTCTGGCCTCGGTTCGACCATAAGGCCCCCAAGGCTGTTTTACTTGAATAAATTTATGCGCGACCGATCCTCCCGGTCGAACGAGCCGCGACCAGACTTCGGTTTCGTTGACCTGCCCACTCTCGGCTTCCTCTGTTAACCTTTTGCCTCGCCGCTTTCTTTTCGTTCTTCGGTTCCGCTTGTTAGTCTTCGATTTAACGCTAAAGCTGCCAGAACAGTCAGGAAAATGAATTTTTCATTCGGGATTTTTGAAGATTCTGATAAAAGTCTCGATGTTGTTAGACAATTAATCGACCATTTTTATTTACCATATTTATTCTAATAACGTGATTTATATTCATGGAAGCAAGAAACTGGAAGATTAATAGCGCGGTAAACGGATGACGATGTGATCAGTTTCTTTGTGTTGGTTGAACGCATTTACATAGTTCACTTTGGACAGTGACTCACACACGGATCCATATAAGGTCCAACGTTGTCCGACTCTCTCTCTCTCTCTCTCTCTTTGTCGGTGGACCTGGACTTGTACGCCTACGGCGAAACGACGAGTCGAGAAACTGCGAGATAAAAAGGAGCGATCGAACGAGGAGGAACCTCGAAAAGGCTGGGGCCGGCCTACGTGACTCGATTTCGTAGCCAAACGTGCATAAACATCTCGCAATTTAAAATATCGGAGCGTTCCTCGGGCCGAAAATGTGCTCAGCTCGTTAATTCTCCGGCAGCTTCGCGCCAACTACGCTCGCGCTCGTGGGAGGATAGAATAATCTCTTCTTGGTATCGCTCCCATCGATCTTACAGCGTCGATCGATCCACCGAGCAATTAGGGTGAGACTCTTGCAGCCCTAACTCCGTTATAGCCACGTTACACTTACAAATGTCCCGACGAACGTTAAAAAGCGACGTTGCGAGAGCAAGTTCTTCTTGCTGACGGTCGAAATATCAGAACTTTTCAAAATAGTTCCACCCGAAGTGGAATTTAATTTTGATCGGTTCGTAATTTTTTCACACCTATTTCGATAGAAATTATCTTCTTATTAAAATCTTATCATCTCATTGATATATTTGGATCGCTTTGATCGTTCCAATCAATTTTTCAAGTCGTCTGTTTCCAAATCTAGATTTTTAAAATTGAATGTAGTCAAAAATCTGTGGCTCGGAGAAGCCCATCTCGCACACTGTTGGAAGCTGTCCATATTTGGATCACTTTGATCGCTGACGTACTACATCACGTTACTTAACAGCCAGTCAAATCGTCCATTTGCCAAACGTAGAGTTTTAAAATGGAATTTGTCCAAAATTTGACTCAGAGAGCCCTACGTTGAGATCCTATTTGAGTTTATCATATCACATTTGGATCGCTTTTCAACCTGAGAGAAATTTCATCTGTACCACTGTCGCCTGATAATATCCCTGCCCTCGGGTACAAGTGCCCTCGAGATTCCTGCTCGAGCGTTACAGCTTTATCCGTGTTTTCCGTCAGATGGATACCGCAGGATACCGGTGGACCGCGAGAGGTTAAGCCAGCGGTTGCGAAAAATGCCGGTATCAGCGGCAAGGGTACCTGCTGCACAAAGTACCATCGGACGGATCTCACGTGCGCGCCGTTAAAAAGATGTTGCCCCGTTCCGCGTCGACGTCCGGCTGCGCACACCGTCTGCCTGTGGCTCCGGTGTGCGTTTTTCGTTGTGTGTGTGTACGTGTGTTCGAACTCTCCCGCCAGTGCACGAACGTACGGGCCCGTCAGTGCCTCTCGCGTTCTCGCACTGGGAACAACTCCGACTCGGTTCCGCCGCCGCGTCTCATCTTCGCAATTTTTTCCCCCTTTCTTCCCCCAGTGTCTCTGCGTGATCCATCGGAATATACGCTGTCTGCTACGTATCACCTATATCGACATTTAACCAAAAGAAAAAGAAAAAAAAAAAGGAAAAGTGAAAATACCTTTTTCTAAGGGCGTCGAGAAAGCTGAGTCCGAAAGGAGACCGAACAATCCGACTCCAAATGAGAGTTTCGAGTGGTTAGAGCGAGAACACCGCGTCGTCCCTTTCTTCCCACCTTCCTTCTCCCTTTTCCCTATTTTTCCTCCCCCTTTCGCTCCATTCCCTTCGTTCAGACCTTTCAAGAGCCTCAGCAAGATTCATCGGGCGATTTGACATGGAGACCGGAATCCGGAGACTGCTTCTCTGCTGGATATATGTTTTTAGTGTGGCAGGAGCGAACGGTGAGCAAGTTCACAGTGCATTTTTTTTTTTTTTTTTTTTTTTTTTTTTTTTTTTTTTTATAATACAAAACTATTATCTTTCGGCTATGGTTATCTCGTGTCGTACAGAATTATCTATTCCACGTGTTCGGTTCTTCCGGAAGACACTGAATGGGTCATCGATCGTGCTCTCTCTGAAAACGTGACGTTAAATTAATACTAATCGACTCTAGAATTTTATCGCAATTACAGTCTAGACAGACTAGTTAATTTAGGATTGTTATTTTTTCTGCGAAAAAACGTCAATTTTCCTCCAAAAAGTATTTAGCTGGCGAATCGGCAATGTTGTTAATAGACACTCAAGAGGAAACATGGCCCAAATTTCAACGTAGGAACGTCACGTGGACGGTAAATGCGTGGCTCAAGGCCGACGGACGTTCACTCGTTCATCGCGCGACGTGATGATCGGCATCGACCTCGATGCAACGATATCGCGTCTGGTAAATCTGGTGGATGGTTTCCATTAAAACGTGTGCTTCGCTCGCGGAGATACACTGTTGAGAATGTTGTGCGAACCCGTGTACAATAACCCGTAGCGATTCGCGCTCGTGGTGATTAGCAGGGTAATTGTACTGTTTTGTTGGAACGGTTGACGGAAACGTTGCGCCAAGTGAGAACTGATTTCAACCGCGTGTGATCACGTTTATCCGACGTGTGTGTTTTTCGATGGTGAAAGAGTTACGTGTTAGAAAACCACGAATTTTTCTTTTTTCTTTCGCCTATTAGAATTCTCATAGAAAAGTAGTCCACGCGTTTTAGTTGGCGAGATTGGTTAGATCATTTCGCAAGCGGAAAGGAAAATTACGCAAGAATGTTAATCATAGCGCGTGAGAGGCTGGAAATTCGCGTGATTTACGTGCGAATAATAAACATTGCCCAATGAATCACGCGAGCTACTCGTACGTATGTATATCTCTCATTATCCGTCAATTGTTGCCTCTAACTGACTTACGTTCTTACGACTGTCCATTGGCTGGACGGTGAAACGGCTTTTGTCACAGCTGGACTGGCAGAAAAAAATTAATTTCCTCGTCGAATTGTCCGAGTCGACGATAGAAATTGTCACGTGGTGACAGATCTCTGTGCATCGGTTGATTTAGCGACGGGCATGTTTTTACGCAATCAAAACGCATGGTACGCAATTACTCCCTCGTGGTAATTCGTTTCTACGTGTTAATTCCTTGTCGTGAGCTTAATGGTCTGCATCGTCTGAGGCTTGATCGATCGAGTTTAATTTTGTCGGCAACAAAATTGATTACACCATTTCTGTTAATACAGCCATATGGCCAGTCATCGGTGACTGACGTTATTAAATTTTTTAGATTTATTAATTTACTCTGAACGGTTTGTGTGCATATTTTTACGCATACGCTCTTGTAGACTTTTGAGGTGTTAAATTTTTCAAAAATGCGTCAACATCCACGGTGTAATAATAATCAAGACTAATTACAGTTTGTGTAGTCCTGTTATTATAGTGCAACAGGATTTACTCTTCACTGTTCGATAAATTCCATTTCATTTGAAAGAACGTTTGCCACGTTTTCAGAACAGAATCTAATAATACCTCTAGCAAACGTTATATGACATTTACCTTTCCAACAAGTTACGTAACCTTAATGAGAAATTCATCAACTTCATGATCTCTTAATTTCATACTTTCGTTAGATGAGAAAGAAAAGAAATGAATTATTTACCTCCATAAATTTATTCATCGCGAGATGACATACGTGATGAATTCTAAAGTCAATTTGAACAATAGTGTTTGCAATACCGACACTTTTCTCAACTCTTCAATTTATGAAGTTGAATGAACATGAACGTGGGTCCGGATTTTTTCATTGTAACCAGCAAAATCGAAACAGTCACTCAGATTCCTTTTGTTGCGGAAAGAAAGGGAATGGAAGAACGAAAGTGATTTTCCACGCGGAAACGGACACACGACGCTGGACGCCGGATGACACGACACGTCTCAGTTCGGTGTACTTCCTCTTTCGTTCTTTAGAAATCGTGCGAAAGTTAATCGTTTCTCTCGTGAAAAATTGCCCTTGTATTTAAAGATTTCTTACGTCAGAGGGAAAGCTGAATTTTGCATTCCATTCCCGCGTCTCTGTTGATTTGGATTCGCATCACGTGGACAGCAGAATCGTAAAAAGAGAAGGTGAAACTTAATTTAACTGCAGTGAGTTACGAAAGTGTATATATATATATATATATATATTTATTTGTTGGGAAGAAGAATAGACAGTAATATTTTTGGACATTGTTAAAGCATTTTGAATTTTTATTCGACTTTGTAATGGTGCAAGCTAGCAATGAGACACCATTATCGTCTTTGTATCGGCCAAACGACAAAAAGTATACAGAAGTTATAAAACGTTAATTGCAGACATAACGTGTTTAACGAGATTCAATATTTAATAGTCTTCTAATAATAGTCTTCTTCTTTATCGTTACATAAACGGTTGAAGGACACCCAATCGTACGAGCATTTGTTTGCAGCAAACAAAAAATCCCTTATACGTACATTTCTCAAATTGGCTTCATGAATGCAACTCTGACAATCGTATTTCATTTTGGCATTAATCCTTGGACAACGGGTAATTTTATGGCGGCAGGCGCAACGTTCGTTTCGTTTCGTTTCATTTCACATAAAACGAATAAATGTAATTGAGAGGGGAGATACGTTTGCAAACATTATCATTACGAACCCACGCTTACTTTATAATTGTAGAATTATTCTCCTTACATGCTCGGTCAATAGTCATTTTATTGACTCTAGGATCAATAAAACTTCACGAAGTTATGTATCATTGTAGTGTATCAAACCGCTTCTCCTCTTCTAACATGTGCTTCTTCATTTACAATCCTATTATTCACATTCATTACATAAAACACATATTATCGGTTCTCTTACTCCGTGTTTCTTTATTTGCAATTTCATTACACCGATGTGTCTCTGGTTTTTATGGTTGTTACACTTTTCCTCGTTAATCTTCATTTCCAGCCACGTGACCCAGCCCATTTCGAAGATATCATTTCCGGCCGGGTCAATAGTCGGTTTTTCACTTTTTCGCGATTCTCTTTTTCTCGAGAGAGAGAGAGAGAGAGAGAGAGAGAGAACGAATACGAGATACCGATACACGCGGAATCCACGGCCGATTATTATTTTATGTTCCTCCGGTATACCTCTCGCTACTTTATTTTAATCGGGCAACTCGATTTAGTTGCGCGATTGAACACGCTTTTTGCGTTACGCTCCATCTCCGCTTTTTCATTTCCTCCTATCGACCTCACCGGAGAGGATATCGAATCTCGACGCGCTTTCAAGCGATTTCTACACTGTTACATCGATCTCGAGTTTTTCCCCTGTTTTCTTCTTTTTTCCTTTCTTTTTTTTTTCTTTCTCCTCTCCCTGGTTCTTATTTTGAACGACGATGTAGTGGTACTTGCTCAGTTTTATCCGAGGCCGTTCTCTGTCGCTTCTTGCGAGAGGAATTCACCGGGCAAATTCTGCCGCTGCCAATCTGAACGTGAGGCAAAAAGCTGCCGCGGTACGTGCATCGATGTTCTCCAAGCTCAAATGCGACTTAGTGAAAGTATTTGAACGTTTAGCGCAGGAATTGTCTCACTGGATTTCCAAGCGTGCAAAAGGAGGTTGTACTTGCAAAAATTTTCACAAAGTCTCCCTTTGAATTGCGCGAGAAGTTACTTCGTTCAAACTTACGAGATAAATTTTAACTTGGCTATTCGGTATTTAACACCGAAACTGGCAAAGTTTCGAAATTCACGGATTTATTGATTTACAACTATTAATATTTCGATAACAGATCTGTACGATTTGTGCTTTTCACTATATAATGATATTTAGGAATAAACAAGACCAAACTGTCGTAAAGTCCGCGGAAAAGTGAGCCAGGTTCATTTATAAACCCGAGACTCGACGTGAATCCAAACGTGCTATAACGTACCATCGTATTCGGAAGGCAAGTTCTCGTGAAGAATGATTCGTGGCAGGTTTGTCATCCGTGCTCGGTTCGCATTTAATTGCACGACAGAGCCTCGCGATCGAGCCTTGTATGTAAAAGAAGTATTCGCGGAAAAGCGAGGCGAGTGGGTGTTGCAAGTGTCGCCTGTCCAACGAATCCGGCGGCTCGGACTGATTCCTTGGTATATCCGGTCTATCGGACGAAAAATCCGCCGACGTCGGATTTTTGCCTGTTTTTCTTTCGAGAGAGAGAGACAAAGGATTCGGTGAAAGAATTATTAGGGAGGGAGAGTGAAGAGAAAAAAGAAAGAGGGGCTGGAGGGAGAAGATGGGATAACGCGGCGACCCTGGAGGAAGAGGACGCGTAGAATGCAAGAGGGTCTACGCTGGAATGGGAATCGGAGGTGGGAGTGAGAGTGGGAGTGAGGAATCGGCTGGGAGAGGCCATAGGAAAACCGGTTGCCAATCTGCACGGACGTTGGACATCGGCGAACAGCGGCGGAGAAAAGGCTAAAAAAGGGTGTAAAGCCACTCCGGTTTTCAGCAAACCGATCCATCCACCGATCGATTTTCATCGATTTCTGTGAGACCACCGTGGACGAAAAGTGGGAAATAAGTAGGAAAAGCAGTTGCACGAAGGGGAAGGAGTGGAGAACCGAACGAGGAGAAAAGTAGAGAGAGGATTCGAACTGTTAGAAGGAGGCTGTCGTCGATCCAGTTTGAAATCGAAACGATCCTCAAGGATTCCAGGTCGGAAACTGGATACCTGATCTCGTTAGAAGGTCTAGACGCCGATCGATCGATCATTCCATCCTCCATTGCGGGATAGGAGCTTCCCCATCAAAATTATTATAGAACCTAATTTTATGGTTTGTCTTACCATAGATTTGTCTTACCTCCTAAATATTATTATAACTAAATATTAATATAGATGAGATTCGTCACATTGTTGCGTTTTGATGCATTTTTGCTATCTAAAATTTTGCACGAATCAGCACAAAAATCCACGATCTGTTGATCAGTGTTGGATGAATCATTTATGTCGGCATTTATATCGAGGGATTTATACGTAGGATCAACGTAGCTGGTTCAAAGTGGAATTTGAAATGAAGCTATTACACGATCGGGGTTCGTTCTATCTGGCAATCTCGATTACGTCGTCTAGCCGTGGCTGATCTAGCGGTTCTACTTTTTCAAGGACGATCTATCGAGACGCGCGATCGACGGGAAACTTTTTCCACTTTTTCCGCACGGTGTGGCGTAACTGGGTCTTGGCTCTGGCCGGTCGTTGAACGACGCCTCGACGCGACGCGTTCGATTTTTACTATTGAAGCTAAAAGTCGCGATCTTTGACACGAAATTCTTTACGACGATCCGTTGATAGAAGAATCGTGCTACGATCGTTGGCGATATTCAGACTTCTTAACACATTCGAGACCGACGGATTGCTGCAAAATTGTCCCCGATAGCTGAAGAAAATGTTTTTAGTTACAGCAAAGGATTAATGGCAATGGAACTCTCATTTTTCCAAGTGTAACTTTAATATTACACGAGATATTGTAAAGACTTGAAGCTTGATTCTACATATTCGGACGAAGGGAATCATTCTCTTGGCAAAAGGTACTGGATCGACGCGACAATGAAAAATTATTATCAAGTTTCATCGAACGAAAAAAGGAATTTCGACTCGAGATTCGTTCCGTGCCTGGAATTAACTCTATCTAAATTTAGAGACGGAATGCTGCAGGACGCAAAGAATCGATAGGGCGGTAACGAGGAAGGCAACCGACCTTCTCCGGCCGAGGAGAAGCTTTTTCTTTTTTTTCTTTTTGCCGCGGGTTAAATTTACTCGCCGCGTCCACTTAATTTACGATCCTCGTTTAGTTATAATTCAAAGACGTATCGACAGGATCCTCTCTCTCTCGTTGAAACGACCAGAGTGACGGAGGATCTTTAACCCGGAGCGCGTCGATAGCATTGGTGACCTCTTCCCCTGGCGCGGATTTCTGCGTCTCCGTAGTTCACGCGGTTGTTTCGCCAGCCAAATATGGCGGATACCGGTCGAACCACTCGCGATGCACGCGTGTCGTGTCACCGGGGACTGCGTGGGCACGCTCGTGTGCGTGCGTGTATATGCATGTGTGTGTGTGCGTGTGTGTGTGTGTGTGTGTGTGTGTGTGTGTGTGGAGACGAAGGACAGACAGGAGCACCCACGGGCAAATTCCTTCCGTTCGATCGTCCTCTCGATGCCGTATAAGCATCGCGAAGGTGAAACGAGCTGTAAAAATTGTGCTCGCCTCCGTTTTAGGCAGCTAGTGTCTTCTTGCCAGCTCGAACAACAGCCTTACGCGACGATCGACACGTAAAGATAGCGTTCGTCTCTTCTTTTCGTCGACACGCCTACCTCTGAAATCGTTTCCTTCTCTAGACGAGATCTTCGAGGAATATTTAACATTCAGAGAATTCACATTTATTATTAATCGAAACCGCGTACTCAGTATTCAGCATTGCTTAGATAGCAATTGGAGAAATATACTTTCTAGTGAATGAAGTTTTCGTTTCATTGGTCGTCAATTTTTCTGGACTCTTGCGATATTTGTCGAACAGGCGGAGGTGCGTGGAGACGAGTTCAGTAGTTCAGCTCCAAGGATTTCTGCCTACCGGATTTACGCATCCAGGACGTAATTTTCAAGTTGGTCTCGCGTCGCGTATAAAGCAGCAATTTTCGTGAAGTGGAGTAGGTATAATCGAGCCTTCTGTATACCCCTGCGTGCTGTATTTTTCAGCCGTGTCTCAAGTTCAAGACGGCTCGTCGACATTTTCATCGCCGGCCACTTGCAACTTCACTCGAATAATTGCCTTTCTATTCGATCCGACCTATTACGAGGAGTCGATCTAGCGTTAACCGCGCTCGTTCTCACCGCTGATAATAATCGATCGACATACGCTTCGTTATTGCTCGTACGTTTCATCATTAATCATTCGTGCGTGTTCCTTTTTCAGTGATTCCTGAAACTGACCAGTCATTCGTGATTCATTAACAAAGACGATATTTCCATTGAGTAAATAACGTCGAGCAACACTACCGATTTACGAATTTAATCCTTTGACAGTTTTAATCAGGAAAAAAAAAAAAACTCTTCCTGACTTGGTAGAAATTGAATCTTGTTAGAGAAACGTCACGCGACGTTGTAGAGCATAATGAAAGACGATAGAGTTTTAAATAATTTTTGAAAAATGGAATAAAAATGACGTTACAATTTTTTGTTTTTTTTTCTTTTAATTACTACCATTCAGCAATTGTAACTTTATTTTGATACAAATTACGTAATTTGGACAAATAACGGAAAGAAAGGCAGAAACGAAAGAAATTGTCGACGAAATTGGGAGATTTATAAAGGATAGAGGTGATCTGATTGAATCCACGTTTTCACGACGGAATGGCGATCGTTTACAGGCGAACAAGCTGGCCATAAAATTCTCGCGTGGATGCCATTACAATCACGGAAACATTAATAAATTGATATGCCTTTACGGGAGGGGAGGGGAGATCGACTTCAACGCAAACTTCACGGTGAAATTCAAGATTAATGAAGAATTAATGCTAACGAACGTAATAATTACTGCAGCGAAAGGAAGTGCCATAACGCTGAACGGTATGGGCGATCTTAATGAGATAGAGATAGAAATACTAACGAAAGTCCCGCGTGTAAGAATTCCTCCATTAGCGAAAAAAGAAAGAGGCACGCGAGAATTCTCTCGATCAGATATCAGAGACATATCGTAGCAATGCCGATTGATTTCAGAATCGGATGAATTTTACTCGAATTTATATAGATAAAAAATTACTTGATAAGTCCAATTAATAAAATTATTTAGAGAAGAATTATCTGTGGGATTGTTTATACAGATAACAGCGAGTATCGTTTGTAGATAATTGTCAGATATTTCGTTCAAAAAATGGCTATGCCCCCGACCATGGCACCATATCATAGCAATTCAAACAATTTGGAGAAAAATTATCTAGAAGATTGTTTCAAGATAACAGCGAGTGTTACTTATAGATAACTACTGTCAGATATTTCATTCAAAACATGGCCATATCTTCGAATTAACGAAAAATTAACAAGAACGATTGTTCGACGATCATTAATAAAACGGTGAAATCCTGGCTGTAGCATAAACGCCCACTCGAATTAATCGGTATGTCCAACGAATACGCAAAGCGTGATCGTTTACTCGCGTAAAAATCCGGCATCGGCGAGCCAATTGATCGAAATAAGATTCTCCTGCTCGGAATTTATTGCCGCCAATTAACCGGATTGGCGAGCGTGACGTTGGCCATTCTGGCTCGCGGAGAAAATCGCGGAGAGATTGGATACTCGGAATGGCTCCAAGAAACGGTCGTACTCGTAAGAGTGAAAAAGTGACGTTTCGCCGGAGAATCGTGTCGAATATGCGTTCGCGTTATCAAGCGCGAATCGCGTGTACAAGCTGCGAAACGGACGAGGCATCATTCGTACGTGTCTCTTGGAACGCGCGGATACTGTATCGAAAAATTCCGCTTTTCTACTACCGGTGATCGTTACCTTGCTGCTATCAATGGCAATAAATACGCGCTGGTTCAAGCGCGCTCTGCTTGGCAACATTTACTTATACGCGGCAATAATTGCACGTTATGGGCCGTGGCAACGACACCGTTCAAATAAAAAATAAATTGAACGCGAACATACCATGAAACCGAGTGTCATTTTTCTCTTGGTGGCCAGGAGTCTTAGAGAACACTGTGAGAATGCGATTGAACTTGAGTCTAGACTAGTATAAATATATGTATATATAGGCCAAAAGTTACTTGCTTAGTCGCGTTTATATTTTGTACTTCGTTTCTTTGATATTTCGTTACATCTTAATTTTTTTAATTATGCCATGTACATGCACAACGTGTACTTGTTTCTATCTATTATAGGTGCAGCCAAACTTTTGTGATAAGTTAGATCAATTTCACACCTCTTAGCTGTGGTTTTGCTAAAACGACGCAATGACGATTATACTAGTCAAATACAGAAAGTATGTGCAGCTGCTTGAATCAAATGATAAGGAAATAACACTGGTAATTTTTTGAAAAATGGATAATTTTATTGTTTAACTTAATGAATATTAATAGCAAAAAAAAAAAAAAAATATTTAGAAATGATGTAAAAGGAATCAGTCAAGTTTAGTCTCAAAATGTCCAAAATTTACAAATACGTTTCACGAGAAATTTAATTCAAGTAACAAATCATAATTACTTTTCTCGCATGACGAGTATACTCGTCGTTACACAAAAAATTGCCATTTCTTCACGACGAGTATAACTCGCAGTTATTCACAGCTAAGATGTTAGTCGTAACATTCTATCGTCTCAATAGAGTAA
The DNA here is from genome assembly GCF_011392965.1 of Frieseomelitta varia. NCBI lineage: Eukaryota > Metazoa > Arthropoda > Insecta > Hymenoptera > Apidae > Frieseomelitta > Frieseomelitta varia. The sequence goes on along the minus strand of NW_025110198.1, from coordinate 186,939 downwards.
GCTTTGACTTTAATCGCTAATTGCGACCTAACCACGACGATCAGTTTTTTTTTCGTTGCATCCGCTGGTTCGCAGAGAAGGAAAAGAAAACACGTTGGATATCGATCGAATTCGAGAGATGGTATCGCGCCGTGACGCGGCTACAAGTTTCGCCTGCGTAATCGCGACGTAGCGAGCGCTCGTCCTAAGGAAGAATAATCCTTTGTCATTCCAAGGAGGAGAGGCTTCCTTGTACTGTCATCGTCGAGACATCGAATCGGGTTGGATCTATCTCCGGGCGACTTCCGGCACGCTTTATTATCCAGACTTTGTGCTACTGCAGGCCCGAGCACGGAATACATTTTCCAGAGGATACTCGCGCGCCTATCTGATCACGGGATTTAATTGTTTCCGCGAGTTCGTCCTTTCCTTGTTGATTCTTTGGACGTCTCCAACGAGGGAACGACGCCTCGGTTTCTGAATATCATTTGAAATTACTCCTGTTTCGCCTTGTCTTCGTTGCTATTCGCCCATTATTTCTTCCAGGAGGGAATCTAATCTCTTTGTGGCGCTTGGAATTCGCACAATTATTCGTGCTGTCTCTTTTTCGTGTGACGGGCACCTAAATAAGAAATATTTTTCCCTCTATCCGAGACTTTATTAAAAAAAGCGGAATTGATCGGTGAGGTCAGGTTTAGGTTAACTACACTCCAGGATAGCTACTCGTAACTCGTTCGATTCGAGAAATTTGCACGTTTCAAATTAAATTTGCCTTTAACTTCTGTCAAATCTGTCGCTGAGATTATAATTGAATGGATTAATGCGTTAGTACTTTAGGGATGAAATTCCGTCACGCGTCGGCGGTAACGAAGGAATCCTGCTGACTTTGTTCTCCGCTGGAATACCGCGGATACCACGGTTGAAAAATCGGCGCGGTTCGTTACGTTTGCGCGTACAACAGATCGAAAGAATGTAGACCGAAAAAAAAAAAAAAGAAAAGAAAACGCGACCGCGTAACGACGCGTGTGAACGTTTTACGCACCGGCGAGCCGAGGCGTAAAATTATTTAAATAATCGAGAGCCGGTTGCGATGCGGTTGGACCGCCGATTTAATCGTTCGCCGAGATTACCGAAAATGTGCATAACGGTAGTCGGTCGGCTACGCGCATAATTTGTGCACGGATCGCCGCCATGATAAATTATTCATTCTGCATTTGGCGCGCGAGTGCGCGATGCACCTTGCTCCCTCTGTGTGTGTGTGTTTGTGTGTGTGTGTCTCTCTCTCTTGTGTTTCGTGACTAGCCGCGACCCTACGACCGACCAATCCTCCGATCGCATTTGCATCCTCACCGTTGGACAATTATTTCTTCGAATCGTGCAAGGAAATCGACAGCCCCCTCGATGTAGTAGAAACCTTCTTCGAAGAGAGCGGCGCATTCTGCGCATTAAATTACGGATAAAGGAAGAGAAGAACGTGGAAGGGTGAACGTTGTCCTTTGGTGAAATTTATTCCGAAAAATGATGTAGCTAATACACATCGCGTTGGCCAAGAGATTGCGTTTTGTTTCTAATGGTGGACTGACTTCATTTTAAGATGAAGCAGATTCATTGTGTAACCTGATAATTCATCGATTGTTCGTGCTTTATTTTAAAAAAAATAAAATACACGATTTCGAAGTGGAAATTCGATTTGGCGATATCAACATTTTCGTCATATTATTTTGTTACATTTTTCCTTCCTTCTTCCAAAAGGAAGAAGTTTTATGAGCTGGATAAGTTCATAAAGAGTCAAGCTACGGCAGCAAATCAGAATTAGTTTAAAAGTTTCTTTGTCGAAAAGATACGAACACTTTTGACCGCAGAATCATGAACTTGCTTGAAAGATCGCAAAACGTAACGAACAGAATGGTCAATATGTTGATAAAGTTTATGTTTTTCGTGAAAAATTCGTTTGCACACACACAAACGCACAAACGCAGTTACTCTTTACGTCAGCTTAATAAAAGTACGTGGATATGAAGGAAAATTTGAAGTTCAAAATGTCGTAGAAATTTTAAAACAATACTACCCAGAGTTCACACGGTACCAGTAAAGTTTGTATAAAATATTTGTACAAAGTACAGTACTTTAAATAATAATTGACGCGGAAGATAAAATTCTACCTCTGGTGGTTCTGTTATTCAAGTATACGCTTATTTATCGAAATTTTAACATGCATAATATATTCGCGCGAAGCTTTCTGCAGATAAGTGCTCGAATACTTGGCCGAGCCGCTGTATTTCACTGTCGTTTCGAAGAATTTCGATAAGGAACCTGTCCCTCTGGCATGAACACGATATTCCTAGGATTTCTACGATTCGTGTTGCTCGCGTTCATAGGTGGATAGCTGACTTTGGTATGCAACGCACAGCCGATCGCTTCCGCGCAATCGATTACGCCCGACAGGGTCGAAACAGTAGCTGCGATAGAAACGACACAGCTCTCAGCACCGAATTCCATAGCCGTGGCCTTCGGGATAGAATAGATCCAACGTGTCGTTCTTTGCGTGTTAGAAAGGCCACTAAAAGGAAATTTACTTTTCTACTCTTGTTCAGTATTAATTTCGTTCCTTGGTTCGAACATTCGAAAGTTCTCTAAAAAATTTTTTTCTAACGCTCATAAATATCCTTTTATCTCGTAAGTTGGTTACAACTCGCACAATCAGAGATATATTCTTTGCGTGTCGTGAAAGGCGACTAAAATTAATTTCCTTGCTTCAATATTTGGAAATTCTTTGAAAATTGTCCTTCGGATTATTCCATCTAAACTCTCTAATGCTCCTAAAAGCTTCTTCCGTCTGCTAAAGCTGTACAATCAGATTTGTTTATTTAATTTCTTTCTCGTCGACTCCGAAGATCGTCTTAAATTGGACGATCCAAAGTGCTGTTTTCCCTCTTTCATCGAGTTTCGAGTTTCGAGTTTCAAGCTCTCTTTCCACCGTTAAGGAATAGAAGTTGTTCAGTCGCTGCTGGCAATCGATTACTACATTATCGCCCACCTCGACGGCCAAACGGCCGCAATCTTTGCTTCCTGGCACATCGTTTAACAACTCGGCGCGGCCTGACGCGAGGCAGAAAATAGCGAAACGCGTGTTTGAGACTCGCCTGTGGCGTTCGAAGAAGACTTTCTGCCAATCTCCTGGTGGAATCTCTCTAACGATTCTCTAGCGAATGGGGAACGTCTCTTTACATCTTGGAGACGATTAAAGGTGGAATCACTTAGCTTTTGCTCTACCGAAATTGCACGTTCATCATCGAAACCGGTCCGCTGTCTTCAGTTATGTAATTTGAAAGATTTATCGAGCAGGAAGCAAGGAAATGGAAGAGACAAAGATGAGGTATCGATCGTTGCACTTGTCGTTTCAGTTTCTAGAGCCATCGGGATCGAAATGGCGGCGTGTTGATACAGAAATAGATCGATGTACAGCGTATGGATTCTTATTTGCATCAGTATGCAAGACCGAATGTGTGTACGAGTTAATAAACGTGTCGTATGTGAAATTGGCTCACGCAGGAGATATCGTTACTCATGCTTGAATTCGTCGTTGTTGAAAGAAAAATTTGCCACCATTCAAAGAGAAATGGTAAAACTGAAAAACGTGTCGACTTGTCACGCGTTCTTTTCCAGAGAAGAGATCTCCTCTTCAACAGGTTCTGTTCGTTTTTAAAAGAATTATATATTATTAACTTTAGGAACACACTTTTAAATAGTGTTTCTCGTGAAATCTAAAAGATTATTTCAGATAACGTTTAATTAAAAATCCAGTATTATATTCGAGTATATATGCTATTCATTGAATAGCATTCAGTGTCAATATTTGCTACAAATGTCGAAAAAATGTTTTTTAATATCTGTTCTATCTCCGACAGAAAAGTATTTTACAAGTTCTGCTCTGAAAAGCAAAAGTTACTTCTAAGAACATTTATTCATCTGTTATCTCTGTAAGAATATTTTTCGAAAAAGTTCTTACGATCCGCAGTTTCAAGCAGAGTCTGTTTAAAAGTTCCTCAATTTTTTCGATCCCTCTTCCAGTATGATATCTGCGTGATTATTTACACACATCGCGATTTTTTCATTTCCACCTATCGGCAGAATAGTGGTGCGCTAATGATCGCTGTTGATCGGTGATTTACCGCTGGCAGCTGTTGTAATCGCGCCATGGTCAAAGGAACCGGAATGAAATCACCGTTACAGAATCCGCTCCTCTTTTATCACTCTCGCGGCCAACCTGCCTCGCATCGATTACCAACTTTCGATCCTGTTACGTAGTCGTGGAACACTTCGTGCGTTCTGCTAGCTCGGTGCAGAACAGATGGACTTCTCGTCCCTCGATTATGATATTTCACGAGTATCGAGTATTCTCGAGAGTCGACAGAAATTCTTGTTCTTGCTCTTGAACGGAGAAAAATTTTAGGGTAGGTATCCTAGCGGGAGAACAGTTATTTTCTTCCACGTTGGTCATCATACTATTCTTATTAGAATGTAGAAAAATCTCAGAACTAGAATTGGTAGAGTAATTTTAGTTACTTACAGTTTCATAGATTTTTTTTTTTTCGTAAAAAATAAATATTGTATATTCGTAACGTTTCTCGGTTTTTTCTTTCTTTCTTCGTTTGTAAATTCGTTCGAGAAACAAACTGACAGAACAAACTGTTGCAACCTGTCCCGCATAGAGGGAAACGTGTCAGCTGTTGCCTCCAGTCATTCGCCAACGGTTAATCCTTAAGCAGACATTGAAATTGCTCGCGTCTTTTTCTGAGAAAACGTAATGCGAGGGGACGCGCGCAACTGTTGCATTGTTGAAGGGAAAATAACCGGCGTTGGCGCGTGGAGATCGAGGGAACGACAACCGAGTAAGTCGAGTAATTGAATTATGCGCTGTGAAGTGACGTTTGAATTAGTAAGGGCTCGTAGGTTCTCGCAAGATGGAACGCGAATTTATTTGCATAACTGCAGAAAACGTAGGCATCCGTTTAATTAACGTCGTCGTTTGGTAACGAGAATCGGCGGCACGACCTACGATATGGACACCTTGGAAATCGTGGCAGTTAATATCGCTAAAGTTGTTAATTACCAACCGATGCAGACCTATGTTCACCTGCAGTTCACGTTTCGTGGATTCGTTGGAACCAAAATTTTAGTTTAGCGCCTGATGTAGTCGTCCTTAAACTCGAGTCTGAATGTTTAATGCTGAAAACTGCATGTTTCCGACATTTAATAAAATTAAATTTAAATTATATTAAGTAAATTAAATTAAATTTTATTTATTTTATTGAGAAAAATTTTACAAATTTAACTTTATAAAATTATTTTCATTTTTATTAAGTGTAAGTAATTTAATTTTCAAATATTTATTTAAATAAATTTGTGGACCTTTTGTGGTGATTTAAATATCTTGACGCGTGACTTTGACAATAATTTTGTCTTCTTTTTTTCCATTTCGTTATTCACGCTCGTGAATAAATGACTCGAACGCAAGAATATGACATGCCCTGACACTGGCCAGAGTCGAACTCGCCAACCAGCATCGCGTTCTAACTGTAACTTTGAAGGCGTATCAATTTACGAGCGGTGCACTCCGTTTGCAACCGGAAGTAGCAAAGAGAGAGCTCTCGAAGAAGAGCTCCCTTATCGATGTAAAAGTCAGTTGCAATGTAAGCCATTTCAGGGGAACTCGATGTCTCCGTGACTGATTTCTCGATTACCATAGAAATCCGTGGGGGGTGTCGGCACCCCCGCTGGCTCTGTACCGCTCGAACGTACCCCGAGTAACGATGCTCACGATCGCGGCACGACGCGCATAGATCGCAGTCTTACCAATTGATTTCGTAGTTAATTTCTTGTCGACAAAATGAAATGTTGTTTCGTTTCATTACAATACGTACAATCGCAAGGTGTAGTCCATTTCTCAGGCGGGGAATCGAGCAACGACATTAATTGATACACTCACGCTCAAGATTGCATTCCTACATTTTTATCATCGATTAAATTGCTGTTATTAATAATAAGAATTCAATTGCTGTTATTAATAACAAGAATGTAGTATATGCTATATGATGGAACGAAGATAAAACGCAAAAGATAGAAATATACATGTAAATGAATCCGTGAATTATTTTTAATTAACCGTTCTAAGTATGATAGATCGACCGTTAGACGTTCGTCTTTATCCTCGTGTATTATTCAATATTTTTCTCTACCTTTCACGTGGAATACTTTACCATTAACGTGTAACGCAGGAATAATCGAATTTAATTTTTATTTGGCAAAATATTTCCAACTACTTCCATTACGCGTGTACGTAATTTTCTATAGTAGCTGCGCAAGTTTCAATGCTCGTAATGCTATACAATGTGACATATAATTAGTTTTTTATTGAATAGATCAGAAAATTTCTCGATAACCTCGAGTGAATCGAATTCAGTTTTCGGTACATTCCTTTAAGAATTCGGTCTCGTTGAAGCGCATCCCGAGCGTAGAAAAGATTTGTTCGTTTGTTCAACCGTTTCCTTAGAGATTAGGTGAGTTCAGCGTCTACAGTGATTGAGATAATATACATATATCGCGCGTGCAAGTCAGGTTTTAAAATTACGGGGATATTATTACTGCGCGTACTTATTATAGAATAGACAACTCGGGCGCGAATGTTCCGCGAAGCATTCCGAGTTAAATATCGCGCATCAGGATTAATGGGATGGAGATTAGGGTAATCGCGAGTTTTTCACCGGTGAAATTCATCAGGGTACTGTAGTACTGCCAGGGCTGAAAAGAAATAGTAAATATGAAATAGTAAATAGAATGTAAATATTTCTATTTTCTCATGTGTGTAATTACGTATGGAAATAGTATTGTGAAATAAGTATTTCATTAAAATATAGGAAAATATTTCATGAAATGGTAATATTTCACAGAGTGGTATTTAGAATAATGGTATTGCAACTAATAGTATATTTATACGTATACACGTATCTCGTTTATATTTTAATCACACTTTGGACGCACATACCATACCACTCGTTCTTCTTCGTCTCCTTCATCTTCTGTTTTCTCTAACTACCAATACACAACATTCACACAACACGCATACCAACCGTGGTTTCTACGCTTGTCGACATTCATAATGTATCAACCTAACAGAATAGAAGATAGTGAGTGACAGTTGCAAAATATGTTTATTTTTAGAATCTGTATGTCTTATTTTCATTTCACTATTTCCGATATTTAAATCCGAGTGAAAGTAGTAAATAGTATTTTCTCATGGTTTAAACATTTAATGAAGTAGTATTTCATTTAAGTATTGAATGAAATAATATTTCCAAATAGTATTTCATTTAAGCGTTAAGTGAAATAATATTTCCAAGTCGTATTTACTTATGCAATTATTTTAGTATTTACCATTTTATATTAAATTGTTTCAAATTTCCGCCTGTGCTGAATGTTAGGAAGATAATGTCGATTTTATGAGTGTGAAAGTGAATCGATTTGCTACAACTTGTTATTGTTTCGTCGCGATTGTCGCGTAATCGGCCATTTTTAAAGTTATTGTTGTTTCAGCGTTGACACTCGTCCTACTTAGATTGTCCTAACTACTTGACTTGTCGCTTTCGTGTATTATTCCATACTTCCGTCACATAAAGATTTGTCTCCTTCACTTGAATTCAATTGCATTTAACGAAAAAGTAAATACTTGTTTATTTTAATCAAAGAAACGCGTGATTTGTTTGACGTAACTCTTCTATTATATTTATAATATTATTCCGATGAAGAGGTAAAGTTTCATATAAATAAATTACTTACTTATATATATATGATATAAATCGAATATAAATACCGTTCGAGCGCGGTATATCGTGTAAAAGAACCGGTGCAATACGTTTAGAAAAGGTCACGCCTACGTAAGTACACACACACGAGCTTCCTGCTCGACCGATTCTTTGGTGCTGTCTATCGGGCAATTTAATTGCCAGCCGCGGATATTACACCGAGTAGTTCGTAGCCTGGCATTCTGGACTCACGGTTATTCGTTGTACAGTTAACGCCGCGTGGACGTATGAACGACGGACCGCGAATGCTAATCGCGTCGTACCGGATTTCCACCCTTTCGCGTCGTTGTCTGCCTTACGTGGAAAACGGGGTCGACTGCACCGTTTGTTGTCGAGAAACTCACGTGTGAGAATTTTTTACACCCGTATTTTTAATTTTCTGCTCTCGTGATTCCAAATGGCCCCAATAGATATTCGAGGAAACGTTTCGCGCCTTCTTAAACTTTACCCGAGCAAATATTTTCGCGACAGAGGTGTATTTTGGGTAACAGAGGTGTATAAACTAGGAATATGAATATAAAACATTCGCTGATAATAAATTACAAAGGAAATTTACTCGAAGACAATTCTTTGGTATACATACGAATATAATTTTACTATTAAAGTCAAATATTCGTCGTTAATTTTTCTAGCTTTGCTAAAATTTCTGCGACCACGCAATTTAGTTACGGGATCCCATTCAGAATCGCGATCCACACATTGAGAAGCCATTGCTCGGTCATTCTTGCTCTGAACTGACAGCAAACTCATACAATTTTTCTCTAGTCTTCCTCTTTCAGGACACATTTGTCCTTGATCGTCGATACCAGTAATCTGTGCAGTCGCGGGGCGTGTTACGCTGCGATGACGCGTAATTACGCGGCTTCGTTCTCGTCTTAACACCGAAGGTCAGTAATGGCCTCAAATTATTGTAATATTCCACGGATCGTACATTGCGGTAATTTATGTCGGTCCCTCCTCGTTCCACGGCAACGTCACGAAACAGTTGGAGAAAGGGCCAACTACTAGAAGATGGAGGAAAGAGAGAAACAGAAACCGGAAGAGCGAGACCTATTCACGAAGGGCTTCACCACGCGATTCCGGCGAAAAGCATCGACGATACGTGGAACGACAGTGAGACCGATCCACCGATTCTCTTCCTCGAGCTTGCGTGTTGCTCGCCGCAGTAAAAATCACGAGAGAGGGAGGGAGAAGTTAAGATCTATGAATTTGCCTGGAGATCCAGCAGTTATCCATCGTTGGATCTCGAATCAAAATAAAGATCTGAAGTCAAGCCGTGGAATCATGATTAACGGAGGGGCGTGTCAAAGGCCGGAATTAGACTGTTGTACGGCGCGAGAAATATCGCCGATGAGGAAAATTTTCTGATTAAACGGAGGAATATAATATACCCTGAAAATAGGAGATAACCTCGCTTTCAAAAATAGCAGATCGGGGAAGTTTCGTGGAAGATATAGTTACCAAGACGACAAGCAACGTTTGTATACCTTTGACGGCTAACCAATTGCGCTGGCAACTGCGGACCATAACGAGTGACCAAACCGTATACAATAATTCGCCGCTTTCTTTTTGAACTCGACGGTACGACATCTTTGGACAGAAATTATCGAGAAGTAATAGATTTATTATTTGCTTTGCCTGGGTTATACTTAAGTATAGTTAAAACTGAGAAAATATTACAATTTTGCAGCAAAAAATTCTCGACGTGCTTGGCACGTCATTCCAACGCAAGAAGGTAACATCACGACGAGTGTTATCTTTTATACTTTTCACAGTACAAGTTTCGCAATACATTTATGCAAATGTAATTGAATTTTATAACGAAGAAATTGAGATCTCTATTGAGAACGTTATTACTTCGTGTTTCTTCTACAGACGCGTAATGCGTAAAAATTGTAATAAAGCTTCCCTTTCGCGTCCCTGGACGAGATACTCGCATCATTAAATCGTCGAAAGAGACAACGGTTCGGGCAGTTGTGGCAGAGGTGCGCGAGGCACGAGGGAAATCCTATCGACAGACGTGTTAAAAAGCGCGAAGCAATTAGACGCGAGTGAGGTGGCGCGCGTAGGTCGCGGGTTGGGGAAACCGTGCGAGTGCATAGGTCTCGGCTCCGATTTGTTCATAAACTTGCCGAGAGATCTTAATCTCTCGGAAGGACGCGGTGGAAAGAGATCGGGGGAGGGAGAAGGAAGTGAAACGCGCTCGGAGAAGTAGAAATACAGAAGGGAGAACGGGGAATTCTCAGAGAGCGAGGACGCGATGTGTGCTTCTCGGACTTAATGGCGGTGTAAAGAGTACGGGAAGAGATCGGAAACTTGGCGAGAATAATAAAGAAGGGAGGCACAAGGGTCACATAGTGCCTCTCTCTCTCTCTCTCTCTCTCTCTCTCTCTCTCTTTCTCTCGTGCGCGCGACGATGCCGAGGATCGTTCGCGGAACGGAGAACCGGCAGCATTCGGACGAAACGATTATCTTGTAATGAAAGCGGATTCCTATCGGCGGCATAAATTACCGAGACAATGGGCCCAGTGTCCGAACCCAAGGAGGCAGGGAGAAAAAACTTGGGACTTTTTGGTGGACCGTCGGCGAGATTGGGAAAAAAAAGAAAAGAAACCGAAGCAGGAAGTGTCCTGCAGTCTGACAGCAGGGGGGTAAATAAATGACATCGCGGAGGGAGAACTCGAGGAAAGGACGGGAGGCAGAGGACAGTAGAGAATCAGAAATGGGAAGGCCACTTTTTCGAGTTTCAATTTTATGAATTTTACGGATCATTTGCGCATCGCTTGAATTCTTCCAACGCAAGTTCTTAAGTATCTGAATGCTACGTTCATCGAGCAAGAAAGATATGTGATAAAAACGATACAAAAGAAAAACCGCCAAATTTACCTAGATTGCTTAATTTGAAGTCACTGCGACATTAGACCGGCACGCGAGAAGGCGATGAAAACGAAGAAAGAAGAAAGATAAAGAAAGGAGCGAGTAAAAGAGGTTGCGGCAAAAATGTAATGGACGTCGAGAATAAAAATAAAAAGGAACAAAAAAAAAAAAGAAAAGAAAAAATGAAAGAAAAAGAGGAGGAGGAAGAAGAAGAAGAAGAAGGAGTTTAAGGTCAGGGACCTCTGTCGGGAGATTGCTGGAGAATCGTACAGGTGGTTGTGCCGCCTGGGGAAACACTTTAAACTCGCTAATGGAAAAGACGGCCAACCCTCCGGCTATTTGAAAGTGACACACACCGCGCAGTCACGTAATTTGCGCGTTAATCCCGGCCTGATGGACGCACGGGAAACCGTGAACAAGCTATGTGCACGAGCTATGCGGGTGACGTTTCATCGTTGAGGCTTGTCACGAAGTGCGGCCGGTCAAAGGTGAGACGAGCGCGACCGGCTTAACGACCGCGATGAATTTTTACTCCCCTTAAGAGGAAATCGCGAAATTTCTACTCTAACGAGTAATTGCATCTGAACCATGGGGGAAAACAAACGACTTTGAGAGTCGTCTGATTGCTTGCTGTGATTCAGAACGTTGATTCAGAAGCGAACGTTGTTGATCCGTGTCGACGTTATCGATTCATCTTTGAAAACGATGCAAAAACCGATACACGGTCTCTTTGATTCGGTCCTTTCGTTTGCAAACGGAGCCACACGGTGCGTGAAACTTTCTCGACTGCGTTCTCCTATCGTTAGAGAAGATACGGGACGGTGTTCTTTAACGGTGTGTTGGCCCCGTGACGATGATACTTCACCGTGAATTATTGCTCGTTGCTGGAAGTGTGTATCCCGAGTCTCGCAGAGATATTGCGCTTGTTGTTCCAAGATCAACGCTGCGATTACACGATGGCGCAGACTATTACAAAATTTGAACAAGAAATTTAATTGTTTGTTTCGATTCGGTGTCTTCGGATAGTCAAACTCAATTTTCGTTTTTGTCGTGTAAATTACAAACAGCAGTACGAGAATTTTGTCAAACGATATCGTTTCAACTATTCGCCTCAACTATTCCGTGAAGTGGTTCTTTGTAATCGAACGCGGCGATCTTAATTACCGATCAAGTCGCCAAAGAATTAGCTTAATCAAACACAATTGCAAACTCAACGATCGCGAGATATCGTATCGACCGTATGCGTTCTCGTATTAACTCGTGGATCATGGGAACAGTTTGCGTTTGCTTTCCGCGCGGAGATTTATCGTTGGAGATTTAATTATCCAGCGAGGGAATGAACTGCTGCGCCGGTCGTTTCGTTTTTCGCAACTAGAATGGAACGTTCCTGCATCGCGATAATGTAAACCGGTGGTTTCGGTGTATCGCACGGACATTACTCGCGGAACAGTGAAAGTATCTATCGTCGAGTTCCGCGAATAAACAGGGTCCAAGCCGAGGGGGATGTACATCAGGAGCGCGGGTTTCTCGAGCGCGCGGTGTCGGACTGCTCGCTTTTCAAGGTCGGGACGTTTACGACTTTATGGGGCAATTACGGTGGTATACTGCAAGTTAGTTTGCGGCTACGTCGTACTTTTCCTCTTCTTTTCCCTCGCGCTCGCCGCCCGACCGGGATTCCTTCCTTCGCGACCTTTTCCTCCATTTTTCCGAGTTCGCGTCTAATCCGTATGGTACCACGATATACCACGATCTGTACAGGATACACGGAAATACACACATGTAAAAAAACATGTTGAATTTCAAGGCCAACATTTTTTTTTTTTTCTTTCTGCATTGTGTCACGAAGGTCGCAACCCGATAGTTCTCGTGAAAAATGACAAGAAAGTTTCTTGATCATTTAACATTGTGGACGCGTGCGTGCCAACAGCGATTTTATGGCTCTGGATTAGGTTTCACTAACATAGTTGCAGCATCAGTGCGAGTCTAAATAATCGAAATAAATGAAACTAACTGTTAATGTTATTCGAAATGTACATTACGTGTTGGAACTCACGCATTCACGATTAAGAAATTTTTTTCCATTTTTCAAGAGAACTATTAGGTTACAACCTATGATTCTTTGGAAATGTTTTTCATCTTCGTAATGAGTAGAATTTTTGACCTTGAAACTCAAGTTCTTTACATGTATCTTCACCAAATCGAAGATGTAGAATTCATCCATGGTAGCCACGGACAAACTTTTCTTTTCACCCTGCATTCGATACCATTAACATCTATTAACTGTTATTATTTTATTGTCGCGTATGCGTGTCGGGCATACTTCTGTCGGAAGATCATGGAGATTGCACGACCAATTTCTCGACGAATTCGAAACTCGCGCTATAGAATAGAACGCGACTGAAACTCCTTCTTTTCTTTTTGCTTTCAGTTCAAAGCAAAGTGAGATGCTCGGAGCAGTGGATGGAGGTTGACATCGTGAGGAGCAGCCCGCAAGCGAGGATATATCTGCAACAGATGAAGGACTTTCCAGGTAAAGATCGATTCGATCTCGCGTTGCCGGCGCACATAGCCGCGAGTGAGAAAATATTGCGCAGAGAAGTGGGAAGCGGAGCGTACGCCGCGTATTTTACACTCTGAAACGTATCTTGGTTTCCGCAGACGAAGCTTGCAAACCACGGCTTAGCAACGGCGTCGCCACGTTCCGATTACCGCTGTTAGAGCAAGACATGTTGCGATGCGGTATCACGAGGGTCGTTAACAAAGTCACGGTAAGGCATAATTACGAGCCTCTGATGAACTGATAGAACGCGTCACCCGCGAATAATTAAAATGACTGAATAATTTACTGAAAGTGTGGTCACAGTGACGTTCTGCATGATCGTTCGATCGGCCTCGTCGGATCTGATCCACACCTGTTTTTCTTTCACTTTGATCGTTTTTACTCGAAATCGGACTGCACGGTAAATTCGACGACGAAGCTAAATTGAAACTAAATTTTATAAATTACAAGTCGTCCGATTTTCCTAATTTCCTAACTCTGCTAATTATTACTATTAGCAAAATTGAGTGAACTGTCGATTGAAGTGAAAGAGGGAAACCGATCAATCCTCGTCTCGGTGGAAAACGAAAGGCGTTTACATTTAATTTTCCATCAAGATTTTCTCTTCAACCACGTGTTGCAAATAGAGCAAAGAAGAGGTTGGATCGAAGCTAAAATAAAATGGAAGAAATCGCGATGAACGATCGAACGACGAATAGATCGAACGATTTGTGGTCTGAGGGTTAGCGATAAGTTGTTAGGACTCGTTTCATTGTTTCGATCAGAGATCCCTGGGATTCGAGCGAAATTACAGACGCATAATGATATACAGGGTCAGAAGGTGTACTTTCATCGGATAATAGTGGAGGAGCCCGCGGATTCCAGCAAGCATACGTTCACTGTAAAGTGTGTTATCACCGAAGTCGTTGTGAAACCTGGAATCTCGATCCAAGCCAATCACACCGCGGTACGACGGAGCGTTCTTCCAGCAGGTTTCCAGGAACCAGAGTGAGTTCATCTTTTACCTTAATATTCAGTTTCTCTGTTCTGTTGTTGTTTATTGTTTACGTTGATTCGTTCGAATTTATTCAGTTACTATTCACCTCGATGGGTAAACTTACATTTATTTATTCCAATTCGTTCAAACGTGTTTGGATGTTCACCAATGTATAAAAACTTTTAAACTGATAGTTAAATGAAGTCATTGATGCAATAAAATTACAATAGAGCAATGATATTTCAACGTAACGTCGAAAGTAATAAATGTAAAATGTCTGCATGAGTCAGGATTTTGCTAGCCTTCGCTCGCTGTTCGCTGAACGCGCGTAATTACGTATTCTTACCAAGGACAACCTTTAATACACTCCAAGCAACCGCAAAAAGTATCGCACAAAATTATCTCTGAAACTTTCATCCATCTGTGACTCGCTGTTGTACGAATCACTTCACTCTTCGATAATTTAAACGACTGAGACTTTACCGGATTACGGGCAGCAGTGAAGATCATACTTACAATTAGTCAGAGAAGATTAATTTCATTCCTGGATCTCGTAGCAAGCAATTAATCACAATCGTACGGACAGGTAGCAAAACTGTTTGATCAGAGGAGTACGTTGATTCTTGATTCATTGTAGATACTGAATTAAGTGGAAATTTATTGAATTAATAGTAACTGAAGTCTTCTTGCCAAAATGGTCGTTTATTCTTTGAAATGTGTTTAAACAATTGTCAATTTTTAATTTTCCATAAAGATTGAACAAATCCGTACCCGATCTTTAGATCTTCTAACAGTAACGCATTCTAGAAATGAACAGAAGTTAATTTTTCTCCTGGTGTTGTAAATCTTTTAATTCTATAATTAAACGAAAGACAGAAAGAGAGATTAGATTAAATCGAAATGAATTCTGACTCTGATTTAATGTATAATTCGAGTTTCTTACCACATCAATTTGGTCGTCGGTAATTTTATTAGCAGTATGATTTCCAGTTTGAATCGGATAGAAGGAAGCAGCGATCCGTGGAATATAATAACGACGTGGAAATAAGGAATGCAAAGCGTGCCGCGTGAATAGAGGAAATTCAGGCCCCGTCGCTTTCTAATGCAAATGAGCGCCAACTAAATGACGACGAACGTTTTTTCGCAAGACGTGGTCATCCCAGGTTGATTCATGATTCTACGTTCCATTTATCCATCGCCATGGACACTATGCCAAAGCAGGCGCTGGAAAACCTGAAATGTAATTTTAGCCTTGTGTACATCACGTCGCACAGAGTCTATTCTCCCTTTCCCTGGTTACTCGATAAAACCAACTTCTCTCCAGTCATTCGTATTCTCCGCGTATTCCTGGTAAAACGTTTCAACTAGCGCGCGACCGCTCCAAGAAGATCTTTTTGTTTGCCCGGAACATGTAAATGTCGCTAAAGAGGCACTAACGATCCCTTCGGAGCAAGCTCTTCACGTTTCTAAACGTTAAACGACCTGTTGAAACCTTATTCGAATAAACCTTTCGTCCGTCGATTTTTCGTCCCATTTTTTTCGCTTTTCTGCTCTTCTAGTTGTCAAAGTAACAATTTAATATATTTCGTGTAGTCTTAAAATCGTAAGATCAGGGAATTGAAGAGAAGAATGATGAAAAGAATGACTTATAATAAAAATCCGTACTTTTATTCCTTATCCAGAATCGTTCATTTCAACTTATTTTATATACTCGTCTATCTAGGAAACAGGCAAATTCATACTTACAATCGAGACACGAACATAATTTTGTTATTTGTAATCGTTACGACTTCGCTTGTACCACAAGTTTGGAACAACGATGTAATAAACAGCTGTCGGCATACCAACTGGCCATGATTAAACCAGCGATAGAACATTAGCCAGCAACAGACTAAACGCTTGTCACAGGTCTTTCTTATTTCCTGTCGTTACGACGAAGGTTACTTCGCCAAGCGACATTCTTCCCCAGTATACACTCGAAGAATCCTCGCATCTGGTCAGCCGTGCTTGCCTTGAATTTTTTTCTCTCGTTCCTCTGCCTCGGCGTTAATTTATTGGCAACTAATCGATCGTCCACCTAGACGTGGATGGTCGATGTCGCCTCTCAAACCAGGAAGCCGTAAAATCTTTATTGTTGAATTATCACGTGGAATCTCGCGTGGCCGAACCCGCGGGGTCGTCGAGACTGTACGCATCACGGGAAAATTCTTTCTCGATCTTGATAACCGTTTCTGCTTCCACGAAGTCGATAGAATTGCGTGCTTTGCTGCTCGATCGGTTGCGTCCATCGCGATTGAGGGATCACCACCGCCGCGTCGTTCGCCAACCATCGAGGGATGATCGGACAACTGAAAATTCCGATCCAGTCGTCCATTTTACATCCATTAGATCCGCGCGAGATAACAGATGCGAACAAACGAAAAAACTGTCCGTCGACTCGAACGTCGTGTGTCGTCGTTCGACGAACAGTTCATCGTCTCCGTGTTTTTTCCTCGGGCTTCGTCATCATCTCCTTGTTTTTGGTACCGTTTCGTAGCTCGCGTTGTTCGATTATCGAGAGATATAAGTACAGTTTGAAGGAAACGGCTGGATGACTCGGCACAAGCGAAAAACGCGATTCAGGTCGATGATGTTGTGATTCGATGACTGTCAAGAGTGAACCGAGGTCGCGGAGGCAGCGGCTTCCGTGTCGAGAACAGATTAATTTTGCTTCGGCTGACCACTGTGAATCATCACAGATCGTCGTAATCTCGGGATTCGACGCTGCAATTCGACCTGATGTTGTTTGCTCGTATTTTTTTGCCCGGAAATTACATTCAAATGCATCTTCGTTCTCGGTGCTCGATAATTCGCCACTTGCCAGATGGCAGCGCGGTTATTCCATTCCAACCGGTTGGAATGGAACAAAGTTATTTCTCTCGCCAGCTGGAATTTTAATGCGCCGTCTTTTGTTTCCTCCGGCAGCGTGATCGACATCAGGGGAGAGATCTCCGAGTCGGCACCGGTACCGATACTGGGAGTCGGCGTCAGGCAAGGTGGCAATCTCGTCACCGGAGAGTTAAACGTCAGTCCAGGAACGCCTTTACAGATGGAGATTTTCTTGGACAATGGCTCAGCGTCTGTTTATGGACTTCTGGTCACATATATGTTGGTCACGGACACCAAGTCGCAGGAGGAAACTATTATCATCAATGGGTAAGGGTCATAATTTCCATTTGACTTGGAAATTTTTAATAAATAAGCATTAGAAAATATTAGTAAAATTTATTAAAATAGTAAAATTACATTTCTCTCTATGTAAGATCTTTTACATAATGACTTTCCTAGAAAATATGCATAACTCTTTTTGTTCTCAGATGTTCCGTGGATCCGTACTTATTCGAAAACTTCAACACGGTAGACGGTGACTTTCTGACAGCGAAATTCCGGGCTTTCAAGTTCCCAGAAAGCACTTACGTTCAGTTTCGTGGCACTGTTAACGTCTGTCTGGACAAGTGCCAAGGGGTAAATTAATATCTTTGTGCATCGTTAAGCGAAGCTTATTCGAATCGTCGTGTCAATATCTAATTTCGTCACTTTCTTGTGTCAGTGTCTAACGTTACCGATATTTCAGATCGAGTGCAGCAACGGCCAAATTGGATTCGGGAGGAAGAGAAGAGCCATCGATGTCTCAAATACTGACAACAACAAGCTTTTCGAAGTGACTATGTCCGCTCTTATTAAAGTGGACTTTGAAGAAGACGCGGTGGTCGATAAAGGTAATAAAAACTTAGATTTAATGGATTTTTACGCAGATCCATGCTTTTGTGAATATAATGGAAAATGTTGGGTTTATTAAACGTCACAACGTAGGTACTGCATTTTAAATATTTTATATAATTTCACGTATTGTTATGTTTCACGCCAATTAATTAAATTTCCATATTTATCAGCTCTGTCCGAGTTGTACATCAGAAGAGGGAAGAACAGGACAAAAGCCAGGGCTGTGATCGCGGAGGAAATTAGAGAGCAAGCAACTCCGACGACGATCAGGACGGAGGAAAGAGCTTTCATAGCGCAAGAAGTTAAAGAACAGTTCAAGTACAAGGTTACCGAAACAGAGATCAACGGTTCCACGTGTAGAACGGCCGTTCTACCTTCCGTCCTTGTTCTCCTCTGTCTCTGCAAATTTTTGTAAGACTCGAAGAGAACGATCCTGCAGACCGATGAACGACATCGCTGACTGTAAATAGAAAGCAGCTTGAGAACCGGCAGGATTCGAGTATACCGTGGAAAGAATGGATCGAGTGTCCAGCCGAAGACGTTAGTATAATTCTTTCCCTTTTTCTACGTAGGAAGAAATATTTGATCGTGAGTTTACGATGTCGGAGATCGAGTTGACAATCAAACATTCCGTTCGGTTGACTGTTATGAACGATGTCAATAGGAGGAACTGCGGTCTTATGATCTTAGAATTGTGATTGACTGTTGGAAAGATATAGAAGGAGGATCTTTGTATAGAGAGGATAATCGCAAAGCTTCGAGTTTTGGTTAACTAGCATCTGCTCAAGGAAATTTCTCCGCTCAGCGACCGCCAAATTTTCGCTCATCTTTTCTCCATTCTCGTTAATCCGCATCACTTCATGCTACTCAGCTGTAATCCTCCCGAGTAACCGCATAACAATACAGCCGCCTCTATACTGCCAGAAGAATTGGCCTTTGCGAGCGGAGAATGTCGAAGAGACCTAGTCGCGCGACGAGGTGTAACAACGTGATGTGACTTAGACAATTACCAGATAATTAATTACTGCTGTAATCTCAATGATAATTATAACGGAACGCGCATACTGTAAAATAACTTCGTAATAAAGCGTGAGGAGGACGCGTGCTCGTTATTTTGCAATCCACGAAGAGACGCCTCTACATTTTAGTCGCGTTAAGAAACTAAGAAAGTGAGAAAGGCTAATAAAGATACACAAGCATAGACACACAAGATACTTTATACATGGAATGTTTAATAATCATGTATAGATGATAACTCTGTATAAAAAAATATATATATATATCTTTGGCCTGAAATGTCGTCGAAGAAGCTACAGACGTCGGGTCGTACTTTCATAATTGCAGGTCATTGATTTCAACGTTAAACACGCATGTTTTACATTCGGAAAATTCCGAATTTACTTTCTGGTATGGGTGCGTTCAGCGCTGCCGATAGACTGAGACCTAATACCACTCTGGTGTCGACTGGATTGATCACACCATCGTCCCAAAGTCTGAAAAATAATGTACTTGAATATAAGCCAATTAAAGTAGCTTATAACTTAACAAATAAGCTGATCGTTATCATCTTGTGAAAGCGAAAGAAGTAACAAAGAAATAACGCAAATTTACCTAGCACTGGCGTAGTATGGACTGCTCTGCCTTTCGAATTTCTCTATGATCGGTCTTTTCAGGTTCTCCTCTTCCTCCACGGTCCACTGTCCGCAATTGGCAAGATTAATATCAAAATTGATAACAAATTATAAAGATCGTACCTGTTTCCCATCACGAATATGTTTCTGCTTAGTAATTTGTGCAAATACATCCGCTGCCTGTTCTCCGCCCATCACGGATATTTTAGCGTTCGGCCAGGTATAGAGGAACCTTGGTGAATAAGCTCGACCACACATACCTACGTATGGAAATTAGTGAATTCAAACAGTGACAATGTATTAACACGTTGATGATAAATGTTTCAGAACGATTTAAACAAGGCCAATATCGTTAACGAAAATTTTAAACAACATAAATAATTATATAATGCTATAAATTGAAGAGTGAAAAGTATGCAAATCGTGTGGCAGTCAACATGTTACGTTACCGAAATTTCCTGCCCCGTACGAGCCACCGATCATCACCGTAATTTTCGGTACTCGAGCGCAAGCAACGGCAGTCACCAACTTTGCTCCATTTTTAGCAATGCCTCCGGCTTCTGCATCCTTGCCCACCATAAACCCTGCAGTTTCACAATGGCATATCCTATTAGTCGTGGGAACGAAGTAATTTCGTTCTATGAGACACGTACCTGTAATATTCTGCAAGAAAATAAGCGGTATCTTCCTCTGGGCGCAGAGTTGCACGAAATGTGTACCCTTTAACGCGCTCTGCGAGAACAGCACGCCATTATTCGCCACTATTCCCACAGGGTAACCGTAAATTTTCGCGAATCCGGTAACCAACGTTTCCCCGTACTGAGCCTTGAACTCACGAAATCTCGATCCATCGACGATCCTCGCGATCACTTCTCTTACGTCATACGGTCGTTTTAAATTCGTACCGACTATACCATAAATTTCATCGACAGAGTACAACGGTATGTCCACCTGTTTGTCCACATTCACGTGCATCGGTCTTTGCCTGTTCAAGTCCTTTACAACCTGCCGTGCCAAGTACAAGGCGTGAGTGTCGTCCACGGCATAATGGTCGGTCACTCCGGAGGTACTGAAACGAACATTCTGAAACTATAATCGTAAAAAGCGACCTGTTCAAACGTACTTTTCAATTACCGACAATGAAGCGCTGCACCGCCTAAATCCTCTGCGGTTACGTCTTCGCCAGTTGAAGCTTTCACCAACGGTGGACCAGCCAAGAATATGGTTCCTTGATTGCCAACGATTATGTTCTCGTCGGCCATAGCTGGCACATACGCACCACCTGCATAAATTGATCAGATGTCGTTGCGAATAATTGCAGTGTAATAACGCTGAGTGAGAGGTTTAAGTGGAATAAACGAAGCGTGGTCAGACCTGCCGTACAACTGCCCATTACCACTGCAATTTGTGCGATCCCGTTTGAACTCATAATAGCCTGATTGTAAAAGGTTCGTCCGAAATACATTTTATCAGCAAACACCTCGTCTTGCCTAGATAAATTGGCACCACCGCTGTCTACTAAATATATACATGGTAAATGATTCTCTTCCGCAATTTCTTGCGCTCTTAGTTGCTTTTTCACCGTGATTGGATAGTAGGTGCCCCCTTTCACAGTTGGATCATTCGCAATTATTACGCATTCGGTGCTAGATGGTATATATACATTTTTAACATACTTTATTTTTTTAACGAACGTTTTTCGATAAACTTCGATACTTGCCCTTCTACTCTACCAATGCCAGTGATGATTCCACCAGCTGGCACTTCTTCGTTATCGTACAATTCGAAACCAGCTAGCTGAGAAAATTCGAGAAAAGGAGATGTCGAATCGAGAAGCGTGTTAATTCGCTCTCGCGGTAAAAGTTTCCCTTTCTTTACGTGTCTTTCTCTCGCCTTGTATTCTCCACCTTCTACGATTTTCTCGACTGTCTTTTTTAACTTATCTACCAGACATTTCATTTGTACGTAATTTTCCTGAAAATATCTTCTTTTTAATTCCACATTTGTCTTTCATAGATTGTTAAATCTAATTTTTTTCTTAAATGTAGTTTATTAGTTTAGTTTCACTTTATGCGACAAAGATTACCGACACTCATTATCGATAAAATATAAAATGAAACGAGATATTCTTAATTAGATTTTTGATAACAGCCCAACAGGATCAATTGTTTCTATTATTTAAAACTTAAAGCTTTATTTTTCATAAATTAAAATAGACGCGCGCGCGATGTTCGTAATGTTCGTATTACGCGCCAAATTATCGCGAGTCGGTTGCGCAGTCGTGCGTCACACGCGAGCGTGCCTAGATAAACAATTTCAACTTTATCTCGCTCAAGAAAATAAAAATTTGCATCATTCACGACGCAAAAGCTTACAGTCCTTTCAAACCGAGTAAGGTAATATTACTCAGAAACAAAATTCTTTGAGAATTAGCTTCAGAATGGCTCGTTTAGGGACAAAATGTGCGTGTACTCTAGTTCTAACCTGGTATTCTGGTGACTTGGTCTCTTGCTCGCTGCCTATAGTAATGGCCTCGTCGTGAAACATTCTTGTAATATAACGTAAATGTCTCACAAAAAGATTTCCTTTCCTCAGCATCATTTTATCGATTTTTTTTCACTCTACTTTCGTGAATTATCTACTACCGTATCTATTGTATCTACTACACTTTACGCACGGTTTGCACACGAGCTGCAAGAATATATGTAGTATTTCTAGGACTGAGTCACACTGCCATCTTAATGAAGTTACTCACAGTTCGGAGGCTGTTTTCATCGTGATACATGGCAAGAATAACGTGCAACTGCAGCGGACTATTTATCAATGTGTCGTAAAGAGAGATAATGCGGCGTTTGGGTCACGTAGGGTCATTCTCACGATGAAAAACATGCTAACCCTTATGGTTTTTTTTTCATTTGATTTTCACGAGAACGAAACATAGAAATACATTATTAATAACTCGGAGTAAATTTTGCATTTTTTTTTCTTTCGATCGAAATACAGGACAGTATTATATTAAAATTATTATATAAATTTGAAATTCTTAGTTTAAGTGATTTATGTGTCTTTCGTTTATAGATGGCGCTGAGTTCGGTGTTGTGTGATGTGTAGATGTCGCTGTGGAAATGTCGTTGCACAGTATTCCTTTTGTGTTGCATCAATGGAACACAAGGAGGAAGAAGTTTGTCGAATATTTTGGTAATCGTGAACAAATAACACTCTGTTTCGTTTGACAAGTACCTGAAAACAGTTGTCGCAAAAGCAAAGAATCTGAAATATTAGAGCAAGTCAAAGAAAAAAATTTGAAAGCTAAAAAATGCCGGACGTGTCTAGTCTGACTCATTTCCCCTTAAAGGTAAATATCGTTGATCCAACATAGAATTTGCCACTTCCTTGAATAATCCTACTCTAGATTCATTCGCTTCTTTCTTTAAAGTACAATTCGTTGCACGTCGTACTTCTCTTTCATTTATTTTGCTTTGTTATCGCTTTCCGCCCGTGCGATTGCGTGACACTATTTCTGTCCGATATCCAGTGTGTTCGATTATGAGAACACATGTCAGATCCTTTGAAATTGTAATTGCATTTCACGGACGCTTTACTGTAACGCCTTTCGATGATGCATGTTTTCCTAAAAAGTGAAACAGAATTATGTAAAGGCACGGTAATGAAACAATTCCATAACCCGTTTGACAAGTTTCTCGTGTTATCGAGGCGGTTGTTACCGTACCGCAATTGCATTTTCAAGTATCCGTTGCCTAGAAACATTTTATTCACTTGCATTTTGAGATCATGTTTTATGATCTTGTCGGATTTTTTCAGGTGATATTTGCAATTCATTTAGTCCTAGTAACATGGTAAGAATAAATATTTTGTTTACTGTATATTAATGTACAATTTAGAAAGTATTACAAAGCACTGCAATACGTGGAATGCATTCGTACACTAAACTGTTAAACGATGAACTTTTAGGAGCATTCAGGGACATTGGTGTCCTAAGTCTGTAATGTTTTACAATTTTCTTTTCTTCATCTGCTTATTATGGGCTATTTACAATATTGAATCAGATGAACCTTTGCAATTTGTAAGCATCTTCCCATTGATACATAATATACAATACTGATATGAGTTTGTAACAGAATTATATATTTTAGGCACTCTTTATAAATATACTTTCTATATTTTTTGACATAATAACATTAGCAGTCTATTTCCCAACAACATGTAAGTTGTTGCCACTTGATTATTGAATTTAAGACTAATACCTAAAGCTTGATAAATTATACTGTTGATTAACCTTCTTATACAGAAGATATATCTGTCTGATCGCACAAACTTGTAGATCCATCTGAGAAGTTTAGTGCAGCAATTATGATCATAAACATGATTGTTCGCATCGTTACAAGCGTATATCTTCTGCGAATAGGCCAAGCAAGAGGTGGATGTTTAGCCACAATGTTCACTACGAGTCCTGCAATGGGTCAGTAATACATTGGATACAGATGTTTTGTAGGCCTTCATTGCTTCTTCAATATTGTGCTTTAAGTAGGTGCATGACATTTCTTTGCCAAATATGCACATCATATCGCATAATTCAAATATGTATTTAAGTATGTGGCGCTTGATACAAATTGTTTATGACGTGTATGCATTTCAGTTGCAACTATTTTGAACTGCGCACTGCGTTGTGTCATCCTTCTCTGTTGTGCATATGGTTTTGTTACAATTTAAATGGGGTGGGAACAGAGGTTCATGAACGTTTTTTTATTCTAGGCTTTGGTCGACAGGATTACGAGGACATATCTCACCCAATTCCACAAAATTCCGATTTTGCCGGAGTTTAGAAACACGATATAACGTTACTAAAGTTCGATACGCGATAACATTGTCATATGTCTCGTAGCTCGTAAGAAGTACGCGCACGTATGATCACGTTACTGACATCTAGATATTATTTTACTTATATATGTATTTCAGAATCTCTAACAACGATAATGTTCAATACAATTTAGGATTTTAATTTTATGTATATACTGTTGTCGATACGCGAAACATGGAGAAACCATGTACATTATATTAATATAATAAAACTCAATCTTAATTGTACGTTTCATACGCATCCGGACTATAGATTTTATTCTGTACAATTATTTGTACTCGCAACATGTGAATAAAAATTTTCACCGTAACCGAGCGCCTGGATTCTTTCAGTTTTCAGGGGCCGTGATCTCGATTATATTATACAACTCGTTTATATACTTTAGAATCGTATTATTATTAATAAAGAAAAATATACGAACGATCGTCGGATCGATTAACAAAATAACAAAGATACAAAGTACAGTGACGATCACTGTTAATTGCTTAATGGTAAATGTATTTTTTGCGAAGGTGTCGAAAGAGGAGAGGATAAGATTCAAAACGAGCGCGTAGCGACGGTGGCGCGGCTGAACGGGGAAGGAGTGGCGCCACTGATGGGCTATAAGAGCCGCATCGGTGAGGCGGCGTGGTTCAGTAGTGTGCGTGACCGTTCCGGGAGGAGGGTGGCTCCACGCGCGGCCACACCGCGAAACCGTGCCCACTCGCCTCGACCACGAACGTCCACTCGTTTTCTCGTCTCGTGAAAACATGGCGGCCAGCGACGACGAGCCGATGCATCTCTACGAGGTCTTTCAGAACTGCTTCAATAAGATCGCCAACAAGCATCCCGGTGAGTGTCGTCAGCCACGAAGCAATACCCGTTAGACAAAGAATCGGCAGAATCCTTTGTGCTGTGTGTGTGTCGTGTGAATAATAGAGCGACGGAGTCTCTTGTGTCTAGTGTCTTCTGCGAAAGCACCGTGCGTTAAATCCAGCAAGCGTCGCTTCCCGGTGGTAGCCCTGTGTCGGACAAATCGTCCCGAACGAAGGTTAGGGTATGCACCTGTGTCGTGTTTCGGTCGATCGTACTCTCGACCATGTCGACGAACCGTGCCGAACAATTCTCTCAACTGACTCTCGCTCACTTCTGTGTTTTGGTTTGCCTGTCAGTGCTTTGGACAGTGCTGCCCCGTCGTAGTGAACTAACCCCTAGCTAGAGAGATCAGTTCTCTTCTCTGTGCTTTATGCATCGTTGCTTGTTGTTTTCTCGTTGTTGCTCGATATTGCTCGTATGCCGTATCGAACCAACGCGCTAGACGTTGGAAATATAGTTGACATAACCTAGACACCACCAGAGACTTGTCGCTCCCTCACTCTCGCTGTCACATGCAACAGCGTTCAGTCGGTTCACGCTGTTGTGACATATTTGCGACGCATCTGCACGATTAACAATATCGAGGCGAACAACGTTGGTTAGATTGCTATTTATTTCGCGTATCGCCGATGTTCATCGTTGTGGCGATACCTGTTTTCAAAAGTTGGTCCCTGATTGGGCGAGTCTCGATCACGTACCACGTGTCCTCTCCGCGACGCCACTAGAATCGTTAGAGGTTAATCGTTCGAACGTAATGCGAGGAAGACTATAAATCGGGATCTTTCCGCGCACAGCCTCGAGAGGTCTTTCGAGAGTACGTACGTTCTCTTTCTTTCTTTCTTTCTTTCTTTCTCGTTTTTTTTTTCATTTTCTCCTATTCATACACCTGCTTGAAAAAGGAACTCACCGCGAGAGCATCTTGGTCTCTCGTTGCGCGAGCCGGTGATTAAGAGAGATTCTTCTATTTTTCCTTTTCTCACGACAATATTTTAACGCAAGTCAGTCCCAGGCACATGTCACTCGATCGAGAGCCAATCACTGGTTAGATTATCTCGCGATCGAACAGTCTTATCTGTTTTCGAAAATCACGTCGTATCTATCTAACAAGGTGGCATTATTGAGCTTTGATTCCTCGGCGACAAGGTTAATGGGCAGTTTTCGTCGGTCGCGGCGACCACGAAATCATTGGGAAAATTGTCGGTCAAAGGGAATTGTAAAGTCGGCTGTTTGCTCGTCGCTCGGGGTAGTTGGTCAACCGAGTCTCGGTTGTTTGTTTAGCTTGCGGATGCTGTTTGGAAAACGCTGGAGGTGCACCGCTTCTCCCAACCAAATGCGCTCTCTGGCCGCTAACGAAATGTTTCGTGTCGTCAAAGTATTACGTGTACATACGTGTATGTATACTTGGAGCTACGCTATCCGAATTAAACGGTTTTCGTTTCTCTTGCTAGACGAGCCATGCGTTAGGGATTGATGCGATGTGTCCGTGTCGACACACGCGGCGAGCTCGTGTGTTTAATCGAAGATTAGATATACGATTCGCCGGCCGGGGCAACGTGTCGAGTTTTACACGATGTTTGAAGAGTAGTCCGAGCAATCTCGAAAATATCGTGCCGATTGTTTGGGATCGATCGTCGTCTTGCTCGTTTATATTCCCGATGTTTAAACGCGCCGGTGTCGGGTTCGTTAAGCGACAATTGTTCGGACGAGGCGGCCACCAATTGCCAACAATCCAGTTAATTCTTCGCTCGTTTCGGCCCCCTGTTAATTTCAACGATTGCCACTTCGGTTGGAAACGTTGTGTATGATTTGACGTACAGCTTCGTTCAAATTGAACTTTGTCACCTGGACTCGGCGGCGATCAGAAGTCGAGTAGCTTGAAATTTCTCATTATCAGAGCGAAATTTTCTCTGAAACTATCGTACTAATTGACCGCGGAAAATTGCTAGTTGTATCTTGCTCGACTTGAAGCAAGGCTACGGGAGAGACACGACAATTTCCTTTTTTTTTTTTTTTTTTTTTTTTTTGAGAGGGAAACGTTCAGTACGTTGTCAAGTAATATCATTTTATCAAATTTCCTTTTCATTTGATTTCCAAGTTGAACACGTGTTTTACATGATCAAAATCGCCATTTGAATTTCAACAAACTTTCTTCAACCTCGCAGTTAACGAATTATTGTGTTTCCAAATGTCGCACAGAGTTGAGATTCTTTCGACCATTAGTTAAAGCCATCAGTGTTTCAATAACTTTGAGTTAGAAAATTTTGAAATGAAAATGGTATTTCGTGTAATATGTTGAAAGTCATACATGGATTTCAAGTTTAAATCACTTCCTCTCTCCTCTGATCTCTTTACATTTCCCGAGAGATCCTCTTGGAATTAGAAATCACTTTTTCTCGAAGTCGTGCTTTAGCTTGGCTTCATCTGAACGAGACTCAAAGAACATCCAGCGTTTCTTCAGTTTAAGCGAGACCGCAAATTCTCGTTCATTATTTAATAACCACCGGGGTCAGGATCGTTCAAGTGCAAGAGTATCTAAAAATACATGCACACGCGAGTTTTCGCGAATGTACGTTCTACGAATATTTCTTTTCATTCGGGAGAAGCTCGTTTCGAGCGTTGCTTTCGTTGATGGGACTTAGGTATATCATTCAAGGTTCTCGCGCCACGAGACGGGGAAAACGATTTTCGAAATTGCACGCAATGCCGCGGAAACACCAGCCCGTAGATTTGATGCTCGATTCGATCTAAAATTATCAGACAGTGACTCACGAGTAAATTTACCTGAAGCGGAGTTTGTTTCGGGAAACCGTGAACCAATAAAGCGTTCACCCTTCGCGATGCGCTTACCTAAGAGCAAATAATTTCCACGAGCATTCATTATTCATTGTTGATCGACGAAACATGGATGAATATACAAGTTGTTTCATTAAGTTGAAGTTTGTACTTTAGGAACGTGTACATAGTACTCGTCAATATGGGCAAAAAAGCTCTTGACTTTCTGCAGTTCCTCTCCATCGTGTTTGCAACATCTCTTCGAATATCTTCTTTTTTTTTTTTTTTGGAATACTTTATTTATTTATAGGAAACACAAAAATACACAAATGTTAGTAAAATTATGCGACATCTACGTATTGCAGCATAGCGTTTCGATTGTGCAGACATGTTTGCTCATTTTGGCAAGTACTGTAACGTGTTGCCCAAGTTTGGTCTCAACTTTTTAAAACGTCCCGTTAACTCTCAATTTCAGGCTAGGCTATTTTCTCGAGTAAGACGCAGTTTCTCGACAGTTGACTGGAAAATCGAAATCGTCAATTCGAGGCGATCGTCAGCCTCGGCTCGTGAACGGTAGCGACGAATTCGCGCGACTTGCCGGTATTACAAGGATTACCTGCTCGCAGGGAAACGGGGCTGATTCGATCTGACCCAAGAGCGCCATTTCTGAAACTCTCTCGTTCCCCGGAGCGAGAGAGTTTGAACGAACAACCATAAACGAGCTCCAGACACAACACTCGTGACTTAGCTCTCCTCCCTTCCTTTCTCTTTCCATCCCGCGTACCCTTCGATTTCTCTCTTTTCCCCTTTTTGCCTTATTTCTCTCCCTACCTTTCTCCTTCTCTCGCTCTCTATATTTATTTCTCTCTCTCCCTCCCTCCCTCTCTCTCTCAGGAGAATTATCGAGGGAGTGTCACCGTGATGCACCTGCCTCTTGCTCTCTCTCTTTCTCTCTTTTTTTTCTCACTCCCACTATATTCCTGTCTTCCTGCCGTCTTCTTTCTCTCTCTCCCTCGTGCTCTCTCTCTCCCTCCTTTCCCTCTCTCTTTCTCTTTTCCTTTTTCTCTCGTCTTGCTTATTGGACGCACACGCGCCTCGCACACGACTCGCTATCGCAGTGGCTCGCGTATGAAAATTCTCGATGATACTCCCGAGTGGACAAGGCGGATGATTTTCGCAACAGAGCGAATGAAAATGTAATGCGACGTCCAAACGTGACGCGAAACTTGCTGCAACTAGTCTAGTAGTTCTTTCTAGCATTGTAACCAACCAAGGGAGTCGAAATTGGGACAATTGTTGCATTTGCTTCAAAACTGCAGGAGAATTGTTGACAATTGGCAATTGGTCGTTGCTCGTTACCACGTTACACGGAGGACAATTTCATCGAAAGATCTATCCAATTCAAAATTCGCCAATGTTTTGTCTAAAAAGGAGAAGTCTCCCAAGGCTTTTGAATCTCTTTCCAAATTTCTTTCATTTTTGGAAAATCCCAGGCACGACATGTTGTCGAACAACAACTCGTTAACGAACTATCCGAAAAGCCACGAGAGAGACAGAGAGAGAGAGAGAGAGAGGATACGGGGTCTTTCTGGCTGCTATTCTTTGGTGTAGCTCCAAGTCCCGGAAGCTGTAGTTCGGTCTGAAAGTAAATCAGGGAAAAAGTTTGCCGCGGGTTCGGCTACGAAACTTTTCGATCCTCTCTTCTTAGGGAAGGCCAAGTCCAAAGTGCGTTTCATGTACGGGCGCGCGCCCGCGCGCGCGCACACAAATCAAGGATGAGCATAATCTACATTTACAGCAGGGGCCCGATGAGCATCTGCTTCCACCCCTCTTCGGCCTCGACCCCTCATCCCCCGACGCCCTAACTCGAATCCCTTTCTCCACCGACGAGCATCCTCCCACCGTTGTGCACGCGCGTACATATTCTCTCGATCGTGATCGTTTCTTCCTCACCTCGTATCGAATTCGTCCGTCTCTCGTTTCGTTCTCGTGCGAGAAACGCTCGGAAAAAGTAATGGTCTCAGCATCTCGCACGTTGAGAAAATTCTTCACCGAACATCGAATTGTACCAAGTCACACAATCTGAATTTTTCTGGGAATGGAATCCCATATGTAAATCCTGAGTCGCGATTTAACTCTTTGGTTTCGTTCTGCTGTTTGTTCGGTCTCTTCTTAAAATTAGCGCGCAGAATTAATCAGTAGAGAAAATACTTTTAGTATTAATATTCAATTTAAAGTTACTCGTTCAATATCAGTGTTTTTCTTTTAGTGTTGTTATTAATTTTTTTAAATATGTAGAGATATATACGAAACGTAGATAAATCAAGCAACGAGCAATATTTCTAGTATTTCGTCTAACTCCTGTTGATGATAGTACAGCGTATGTAACAAACGTCAGTGTCGATAGGTCACGCCGGAGATCTTGAGCTGCCGCACTATCTCTGAAACGTTATTATGTCGCGATATCGTTGGCGAAAAATTCGCGATCGTTTGAGCGTTCACTTTTCAATTTATCGTGATTTTTTTTCGACGAGAAATGATTCTCCGTGTTGCGTCTATCTTTCGTTTCGAAACCGGCGGCGAGATCCCTCTTTCTGCGTTCTTCGCGAAATCTGCGTAGATATTAGTCAGTTTGTGCCGCGGGGTTTCGTTATCGTGTCGCAGATAAAAATGCGCGACGCGATAAAATGCTTAATGAGTTGTACGCCGTTTTGTATACAAGATGATGCCAGCGTGTTGTGATACGACTGCGAATTCAATATGCCGTTGGATTTTTTTAGTCGGAGGTGAATGTGCGTCTCTCGATCGTGTGTAAGGTTATCGAAGTTGCGTACGAAGATGCGTGCTTGATCCGGCGACTCGACGAATATCTATTATAATATTATCGAGAAAAATGTTCGAGAATTTTCGTTTTACCGTCGTCTTAGATACCGAAATCTAAAGCAGCCGAGCAGTGGGACCGAAGGTTAGACCTTAGAAGCTTAACGGAGATTTACTTTTCAGCTCCGGAACTAGATTAGCGGGTTCGATGGTGGAGAACGGGTGCAAAAGGGGTTCGAGAAGTTGGCGAAACCGGGCGAGTGCGCACGGTGCGACTTGAATTCCTGACTAATGCAAGTCCCTCGTTACCGTACATACGCCGCCATTCGCCGCGTTCCCGTTATGGTCGATATGAATTTGCCACAGCGTGAAACACCATCGTCCTGAAACTCTCCGCTTCTCTCCCATTCTCCTTCTCTCTCTCTCTCTCTCTCTCTCTTTCTCGCCAGCAATCTCGTGTCTCCGCTCTTTCCGCGTTTCTCGCTCGAGTATCGTGAATTCGCGAGCCGAAGAGCAAAAGTCCATTAGCCACCGCGAGAACTGGGTTACCGAAAAGGGACTCTCGCGCCGATAAAAAAGATTCATCGCGATTCTCTGTATTTGGCGGTTGTTTGTTCCCTTTCGCTGATCGGTTGCGCGCCATCGTTCCCGATCCAAGACCTCCGAGTTTCAGCTTCGGAATTTCTCTCTCTCTCTTTTTCTGTCCGAGATCGTGGTACATTTCCGTTGGATTTTCCGTCGCCGATTCACACATGTTATTTAATTCTATAGTTTCTGTGGAGGAAAGAAACGTCTTTGCTTGGCAGAAGACGGCGTTCGCTAGACGACTAGTGAATCTCTCGGTAGTTTGACTGAAACCACCCTACGAAGTACCATATCCTGCTATCCTCTTGTCCCAGTGGCGTAGAGTCCACCGTTCTCAACTTGCTTCTTCCTTCTGTGTCGTTTCTTCTTCGTCAGACTGGAAAATTTAGCTCCTCAATCGTATTACTTAAAAACTATGCATTCAAATATTGAAAAAATTTTATTTAAATCGGAACAAGTAGCTACTGTGTAGTCAATAATCTTCGACGCGAATGTACGGGACGATCGATCAAGTCACTTTTGATTAACAAGAAAAAGTTCGATTTCGAATAGGTAACGCTGCATTCGCTGCACACAGTGGATGCTCGTGTTCTCCCGTTCTCTCGGCAGTGATTCCAAAAGTAGCTGCACTTTCTAAAAGAAGCGAAAAAAGAAAAGGAACGGTCGGCGCACGGTCTCTCGGCACGAGAGACGAAGAAATTGATTGCAGGCCGATTTGAGCCGGGCAGGAAGAACGATGCCACCTGTAACAGATCGTGATCGTGCACGCGCGCGCGCGCGCGCGCGCTCGTAATCGGCGAAAAGCTTTTGGCGTGTGCAGACATTGACGTTTGGTGCTTTGCACAAGTGCACGCAAAGTGCACGCCGCTGGTGGGTCTGTACGGCCGCGCCGACCTGCACCACGGTTTGGAATAGACATCTGGCCAGATTTCGTTAAGTTTGGCCCACGTGTACGCACCTCTCTGACGCATATATCCGTGTGTACAGACGCGCGTACACGCGACACACACCGGGTTCTCGAACAAATGTGCATTCGGCTGCTGGCGCCAGAGCCGAAAAGGGGGCTCTGATTTTTTGGCAGGTGCCACTGTCCTCGACCAGCGTCACTTTCCGACGTTCAATGGCCTGGCCGAGGAGACGACTCACCGAAAATTTCTCTGGAATTTCACGAGTCTGATCCGACCGCGAGATTCCACAGGTCAGTTTCGTCCATCGAACTCGCGTTGGTGGTTCGCCCTGCAATTTTCCCTCCGATCTATCTGCCACTCGATTTTTCGTCGATTTTTGTCTTGGTCGGTTGTAAGTTTCGTGAAGAAACAACAGCTCTCCCTGTCTGTCGTCTTTGGCCTTTTCGTTTTTGAACGGAAGGAGGGAGGCTGAAGAACTCAATTTCAAATTATTCGCGCTGCCTTCTTTTCGCGATTTTTCTACTTTCGTGTTCGTCCATTATTAGAGGAGTTAATTTCGAGAATTAACTGTCTTCGGTGCATTCCACCGTTACTTCTCCACTCGGGGCGGCAAAGAAACCAGCAAGGCATCGACGTGAGAACGCGTGTTCCGACGAAACGTGGAGGCGAAAATGGCGGCCGACGTCTCACCTGTTGAACGCAACCCCGAGGCGATGCAGAAGATTTGCTCCTGCCTCGAACGTTAATGCTCCTGGTGGTCCTCTTGCGCCGCGTTGGTTCACGTGAACCCGTGAATGAAAAGCCGCGTAAACCTAGCCGTGCGAACGGCTACCAAGAGAGAAAGAGAGACGGCGCGAAACCGGAGCACGTGTACGCCACGTGCCAATGGGCGGCACGAGCGCTTGCGCTCGCGCACACGCACGCACCTTTGCCACCTTTCTTTCTTTTCTTTTTTTTTTTTTTTTTTCCCCTCGCGATTTTATTTTATTTTACGCGCGCACCTCGCCAGTTTTCACCGTTTTCGCCCGGTGCAATCGGCGACCTGTTCTCGCTTTTACTCGGCAGCCTTGGCTGGATCTTGCGAACGTGCCTCGCTTCGGTTCGCTCTTTACGCGCGGGCAGTGGCTCGCGAGGATCTCACGATGTGTCGTACGAAATATTCCATAGTTTCACCGACAGGCTGCAGATCTTTGTACAATTTTATATCTTTCGCAAGTAAATAGAGAAATTTCAGCGTTAGTGTCTTAGAAGAGTTTCAAAGGTACAGTTACACCTGAAATTCTAAATTACGTCGTTCGCATTTGTCGTTGCTTGAGAGACACGAGCAAAAAGCATTTACAGAAGGATACTCTCCTCCGATGGGCAATCCATTTTAGAAAGGTTTCAGATCGTTTTTCTTTATCAATCTCGCTCCACAATTATCTCTTGATTATTCGTCTAGTAAAAGATCAGAATTTCAGTAAAACTCGAGTCGACATAAAAGTGTCTCCGCTTCGAGTCACACTTCTCCAGTAATTTTTCTTTTTCAACAATTTTTTTTTTTTTTTTGATATTCCTTCGTTTATTCATTTGATATTCAAAGATTCCAGAGAAATCTAGACAAAGTAGAAACGAATCTCGAAAGAGAGATCGAGACGGTAACGTGTTTGAGAGCCACTGGAGCCCCCGTGGTCTGCGCCACTGTCCTCCGGTGGGCCCCTTCTAGGGTAACACGAAGGGGGGCACTGACAGCGACAGCTGCCGCCGCCGCTGCTGCTGCTATGTTCCCCTCCTTCTTTCTTTCTCTATCTCTTCTGCTCGCTGTCCACGTTTCTACCGCTCCGGCTCGGTCCCTTTTGCTTTAACTCGTAGCCCTCTTGGTCCCGCGGGGCCCGTTGCCACCACGGCATCCCCACCATGCGACCCATGGTCGCGTGGCAGCCAGCCTTCTCCTCAACAAAATACACCTTCGCTGTTCCGTTTACTTCCAAACGCCGCAACGGACGGTCTCCTCCTTTTTCTTTTTTCTTTTTTTCTTTTTCTTCCTCTTTTTGTTTCTTCCTTCGTCCCTCTCTCTCTCTCTCTCTCTCTCTCTCTCTCTCTCTCTCTCTCTCTCTCTCTCTTTCTTTCTTTCGTTCTCTCTTTTTCGCTCGGTTCTTTCTTCTTGCAAGCACTTCCTTTCCTCGCGATCTGAAACGTCACGCTCGAACCAGCCTCGTTCTTCCTTGCGAATCGTACGCTCGATTCGACTTTTCGCATTAATACGTACCGGCCCCTGGCCTGCTGGTTTTTTTCTTTTTTTTTCTTTAGCCAGGGAATTTTTGTTGCTCCTGGGTGTTGCTCCGTCGTGGAAAGTAACGGTTTCGAAAATTATTCGCACCGGACTCTCTGATTGAGATTTGAACCACCCTGAGCGCTCATTATCGTGGAATAAGTTTTAGTTGATTGGAACTGGAACGAGTTTCGTCGAGGATCCTTCCCCGTTTGTCCATGTGTTTTGCACAATAATTCTTGTGTTTCGCAATCAAAGTACACGATCAAAGTCACTCTCAAACGTTTTCAGTTTTTATGCGATACGATTCAAAATCAAATAGTCGAACTTTGCTCTAGATTTCAATTTGTTACTTTTAGCCAGTTGCCTGCCAAGCTATTCGCGTAAAAATCGAATCTTTGCGAGACGCGGTGTACGAAGGAAAAACGAACAGGGATACGGGTATGTATCGGTTGCTTGCGGTCGATTACGTTTGTAGCAATTACACGTACGCGACACGTCATTTCTGCACACGGCATCTGCATCGAGCCTAAACCGAGTCTTGTTTTTGCAACGTTTCTGCCCCTATCCGAAGAAGTCGCCCGTCGGCAATTTCAATTTCTGTATTTTTCGTCACCCGTAGGATTCACGGATCTTGCATGTATGCATACGCGCGTGTAACGTGCTGCGGTTTGCAGTGCCGGCGATATTATACGCGAGACTGTACGGTGTGCATGCTCTTCCGATTACTCTCAGTCCGCTGGTTACACCGTGGCCTTGCGAACGAGCTCTCGAAATTTCTCAGCTTGGAAACTTGGGGCGTACTAACTAAAAATTCTTCTCGACGATAAATTAAAGTAACGAATCGTAGCAGCAAACATCGCGGACATGATAATTCTCAACGAAATTCACGCGTTAAAGGGTTATAAATACGATGAAATGAATTGAAGTGAAAAGACGATCGAACGATTCGATACGGACGTAGCCCGTTCCTCCGGTTGAGCACCGGTGTCTACCTGAGTTCTTTTTTCACATTTTTTTTTCGTTTTTCTCTTCTATTCTTCCTCCCTCTGGTGCGTGTGCCCCCTCTACTATTGGGGTCGAGGGCCCCAAGGGTGGTAAACCTTTCCCCTCCTCTTCTTTCCCTATTCTTTGCCGGCCGCGAACTTCTTTTTTCTTCCTTCTTCTCCTCTCGTTCCTCTCTTCCCCTTTTCTTTCTCTCTCTCTCTCTTTCTCTCTTTCTCCTCACACGCGAGACTCTGGAACAACACCCTTTTGGGTCGCGTGGCATCGTGCACCGGCACGACGGTGCACACGCGAATTCTCCCATAGAAATAGCTCGTCGGGGTGCGTGGGTCTGCGCAGCGGCAAGTCTATGTATCGAGTGTCTCGCAAATACGGCAGAAAAAAAGAAAGAAAGGATTTCGGTAGAAGGAGAAAAGTGATATCCAAAGGGGTCGCAGGTTTCGTGCGTTTATAATTCCACGGTCTCTCCTCCCTTTTCCTGGCGTCGTCGTTCTTCTCCACTTCTTATTAAATTCTTTTCCATTAGGTTGTTGGTGGAACAGTTTAGTAGCGATGGCCAAAGGATGGAAAAATATACAAAAATATATGAAACATCTAAAATGTAAAACATCGCGCTTGTTGTAGACTTATTGTGTAATATTTTGAATAGTTGTAATATTATAATTATATTATTATTATATAACTACAACAGCCATGCTGATCATCTTCGTAAATTAATTATTTACGCTTAATTATCTCCGTACGAGAACTAAATTTACGAAAATCATTGTGCAACCTGGATAACTTTCGTTAGCCAGCGGTGTCTCGTTTTTCCGGAATATGTCGATGATGTCTTGATTCCATGAACCGTGAATGCGATGAAACCGTCAAGCACGGCTGTTAAAATTTACACTCGCGGACGTATAAAGGAATGCAGCGACTATTCGAGGAAGATAATCGAATTAAACCCTCGCGGGGCGCGCAGGTGTTCCATTATTTCTTTCACCGTTTTTACAAGCCTGGCTGGCCGTTGTCTCGGCACATTTTGGCCGGGATTTTTCTCCGCGTTCGTTTACGTTTGGGTTAATCGTGCTCTCAGCAGGTGGTGATACAACACGTTAGAAATTCGATCGGCCAGATTTCGGCCAGCAGCTTTCTTTTTTCGATCTTACACATACTCGACGGCAAATTGCTCGTGATTCTGCTTTGTGAAACCGCGTCCTCGCCGAAAACCAACGCAACGGGCAACTTTTTGTTTCATGTTTTACAGTCCGAATCTTTAATCTTAACTGGTATCACTGGGAAACTGGATTGGAAAAGAAGTAAAGCGATTTTATGTATATCCCATAAATAGTGGTACAACTGAGTAGCAGGTGGTTTCTCGTGAAGAAGAATAAAATTTATTCATTAAATTCTTCGTTTTCGAGATAATCGGGCTAATTGAAAGTTTGTCAAGTATACTTGAATTTATCTAAAAATTAGACGAGAAGCAGTAATTAACAGGAGGTTATTGTATGTGCGAAAATAAATAAAAAGAATAGAATAAAGTTTTTATTCGAGTTGAAAAATGTATCAAGCAACCAAGGCAATTCTTAACGGAACGTACAAACTCAAACGTGCTTTATTAAAAAATTACACAAACGAGAAAAGTTTATTCTACTACTTTTCACATGTTTTCGCTCACAGAACACTTCTTCGTGTCGATTGTTCGCGCCTGTCTGGCACGAAATTAACTAAATTCAAATGTACGCGATAAATTGTGAAGTTTGACTTAACTAAAAAGTCTTTTTACATAGAATCACTTCCTACCGTATCACCAGTTATGAGACAATCTGTGTACTGTGTAAATTCGATGACCAGACGATATTATACTCGCAAAGAAATAACGAGCAACGACAGAAACACTGACAATGCGAGTAAAACGACAGAGTCGACGCTGACCGATTTTCCCTAGAAATTCAGGAGAATTTCATCTCAGACTTTACGCTCCAAGTACCTACCACGAAGATATCGAAGATATTCATTATGGGAACGAAAAGGATCGAAATTTCGCCAGAGTTCGATAGGGTACCCACGCAGATCAGGCGACCGATCGTTTTTCGAGAAGGGAGGGGAAGAAAAAAATGATGGGGTCAAATTGTCGCCGGATTCCAGGCTCAAAGTATAGTCACTCAATCCACGGTGCACGTTGAGCACGTTCGATCGAGCGCGTAATCGCGTCTCTCTCTCAACGTCTCTGTCCGCGTCGATTGTCCTTGAATCATGGAAATTCAACGCTCGCCATACCGGTGGAACGAGCCTCGTTAATTAAACCCTTGTTCGTTAACCCCGAACCTCGCTAGGCCTAAGCCGCATTTTTACCACCTGTTCTTTCATTTCACTCGGCTAAAAAACTCGGTGTCTAAAGATTCTACAGCGAGATCGAGCTGTGTATCACGTTCAAAGCGAGAGAAAGAGAGAGAGAGAGAGAAAGAGAGCCCTTGTGACTGCGTTTTTCCGGGCACCGCGAAATGCAAATATACGCATTATACGTCACACGGCTCTGCCGTTTCGTCGCGCCTTGTCCCTCTCGACCATTTTTCCCTTTTTCACGCGCGCGCGCGCTTGTTTTTCGACGCTTAGTCGTTGCACGCGCGCTTTTTTACGAGGTCGTCAACGCCGAAAGTGTCCGGCACTTCCGCCGCGCCGTAATATTCGCCCGATATTTTTTTTTCACCCACCCTCCTCCGCCCCCTCGCTGCTTTTTTCCACCGCGAAAATTTCGCGCGTTTGCAACGCGCCGTTGACGATGCGAATTAATCGAAGATTTAAAATAACAACCTTGTTCGGTTGTTAATTAATTAATACACAGATTGACGTTTATTTATTCGAATCGTTTATTCGGTGGAAATTCGTAGTGAAATATCTGCGGTACGAACTTTATATTTATCAGTATTTTTTTTCTTTTTTTTTTTGATTTTCGTGCTTTCGTAAATATAATCAGAGAAGTGGAATTGTTTCATCTGCCAAACTTTGCACGTTGCATGCATTTTGCAGATTTTTGGAATATTGAATTTCTCTGTGAAAGATAGTCCAATACTGCGTAAAAAATTTGCCACATTCGTGGGAAATTTGAAGACAAGGTGTAGATATATATATATATATATAAACGAGTTTAACTTTCGTGTTTTCCTCGATCGATCGGTCCGCAGAGCCAGCGACGCGTTCCGGAAAGAACGTACGCAGGCAATCCGGATGAACTTTTCGGAATTGCCACGTCGATGTCGATGGATTTGCTTCGCCTAAGTGAAATGGAACGGACCGGGACAGCGGCGAAGTGTGGAGAGATGTTGGCGAGGTAACAACACCGCGATCGACGAGGGTGGAGAAATAATTTTAGATAATTCTAATTCGATGGTGTCGCGCTGATATACGACGCCGAGCGTAGGCTGACCACGAAATCGCGGTCGTGTCTCGCGCGTTGAAAATCGCTGGTCCGCCGCGCGCAACGCGGCGTGGCGCGTGGTTTTCGAGGTTGTGTCGCGCATTTCGCGAGCTGTAATGCCGAATTGATGTCGGCCGAAATCCGTGTAGATGGTATCGCGGCGACCAGCCGCCGGATGTAGCCGCGTAATTCGCTATCGATGCGCGCGTTCTCTCTTTCCGCGATCCCGCTCCTGTTTTCCGTCTCTCTCTTTCTCTCTCTCTCTCTCTCTTTCAGCCAAGAAACGTTGCAAACGCCGCTTGCACAGAATACGTGATTGCACGCTCGCGATTTCTAGCTGAAGTTTATTGTTTCGTTGTAATAATTATTGCGCGTATAATCGACTGGACACTTTGACCGATTTATGATGGTGACTCGCTTACGCGAGGTTTGGCATCTTCTTGTGAGTGGAATGTTTCGACTTGGGCGCTGGCAACTGGTTTGCGGACCATAACGAGTGACCGTATACAATAATTTGTCGCTTTCTTTATCTCGTCGGTATTGATATCGCTGGCTAGAAATTATTAAGAAGTAACAAACTTATCGTTTGTTTTGCCTGGGTTTACATTTAAATATACTTGAAACTGAGAAAATGTTGCAACTTGGCTACAGAAGATTCTTGACGTGTGTGACACGTCATTCCAGCGCAAAAGTTTAATCGCGTTGCACGAACAATTTTGAAACATCAACCGTATAATCGTAAAATGTGATATCAATAGGCGTATAATTATATATA
Organism: Frieseomelitta varia; assembly: GCF_011392965.1. NCBI lineage: Eukaryota > Metazoa > Arthropoda > Insecta > Hymenoptera > Apidae > Frieseomelitta > Frieseomelitta varia. The sequence continues at coordinate 147,039 of NW_025110198.1, read as the reverse complement.
ATTTAACAGAATGTAGTTTTCGCCGCGCGTGTAATACATTCATCTACGATCGAGCCATCGGTATCGCGATTGGGGGATGAAACAGAGCAGTGACTTGGGGGAGATATTAATTATTCCAAGTAATTCACCTATCGGTTCAATGAGACAGACAGAGAGAGAGAGAGAGAGAAAGAGAGTGGGAGGGGGAGGGGGGACGATCCTCTTATCTAAAGTTGTAAGAGCTGAAAGTTCAGAGCTGGTTTGGTGACCAAGAAGGGAGGCGGGGGAGGGGGGGGGTGGTACAGAAGGAGGTATATCACATTAACAGAGAGAACGGATATAGCGGTGCGTGGATGATAGGGCTAGTGTCCGAGCTACGCCACGATCGGCCGAGGTAACTATGAATCCTAACAGTTTCGGCTTGCTCGTGACATGTTTGCCGAAGCGTACAGTGCCGAGTCCTGCAATATCATGCATCAAAGTACAAGCTAAACCATGGTCCATCGTGTCATCCTCAGAGCCAAGTGCAAGCCAGCTCGACCGTTATGACGTAGTGTTGAGCACCGGGCCTCCGTGTCACAACTAGTTCGTCTTCCACGTTGGCTCCTGCCGGCGTCACCTCTATCGAATATTGCTCGATGAAGAATTACTACGGATTCCGGTCCACGAGATTCCGGGAGTTGCTCGTCCTTGTCCGAGCGGTGTTTCACGCGGATTCACGGCAACAATGTCTCTGCCCCTCTATCCCTCGACGATCTACGTCTCTACGTTACTCCGCGATACTGTCGTCATTGATCGAGTTAAAGAAAACTAGTATCGTTCGTGGCTTGTCAGGAAAATGGACCTTGGTTGGCATTCCCCTCCATGATTTCAGAAATTTTTGATCCTTGTTTCTTTCTTCGTGATTTAGTTCAGTATTCTGCGCTGGTTGATAATATAGTATTTTTTTAGACCTTTTCTTTAAAAAAAAAAAAAAAAAAAGAAACGGGAGAAGAAATTTCAATATATGTACTCTGTTCTAAGATCAGAGATTCGTTCAAGGTAGATCTATTCAAAGCTAGCTGGATCGTATTCTTTGTGACGCAGTTCGAGGGACGATGATCGAATCGCGGAATAAAGCGTATAAAGGATAAAATATTGTCGAATTAAAATTAATCGGAACTCTTGAACGGCGGTTTTCGAGATCGGTAAATCCAGCCGATCCTCATAAATTCTTGGCAAGACACGCGCACGTAGATTCACGTTCTCGTCTCTCTCTCTCTCTCTCTCTCTCTCTATACTCGCGCGTGTGTACGTACAGGGTGGGCATTAATAACGGATGAAGCCTCGACTGCGGCAAACTCGTAATGTTTATCTCGTTGTTTATTCCGCATGCGTCGCAGCCGCAACGCGGAAAACGCGTGCATCCCGTGCTCGGATTCTTAGCGCGATCCGCGGTTTTGATTTATAAAGACGCGGCGCGAATTTATGCCTGGCATTAATTTTGCATCGAGTCCGCTTGCTTGCCGCGACGCAACGTTCCGCAACAGCCCCGTGTCTTCTTCGTCTTATTTCCGCTGCTCCCTCTTTTTCGTTGGGACCAGCCAACCACTCTGCGAATAATGCACGCCTCGTGTTATTAGTATTACTCTCGATACTCCCGCTTGCCTTCGACTCATGTTGAAAAATTGTCGCGCGAAATTTACGGAATGGTAAATAGGAGTCGCTGTTTTAAAATTCGACCCATCTGTTACTTAGTTTTCGTGAAATTACGACGTTCCTTTCCTCTTTCGTTTCATTCTGTCTGGGCGTTGTTGCGACAATCTGACAAAACCAACTGTATCATTGACGAGAGAAATGAACATAAATGTATCGAAAGACAAATTTTATCTACAACACTTGTTTTAGTTGAAAAACCAGAAAGCTAGAATGTTGTTGAACTCTCAACGCGTTATTTATCGCGTTGTTAATAACACGAGAGTCGAGCAGTCTATTGTCAATCGTAAATTGCTTAAAAATTCCCCAGCTTTGATTTGACTCTGACCTGTCGTGACGAATGAATTTTAACCCGATTTTCTTCTCTGTTGCAGAAAAACTAGGCTTCCAGTCGCCGTATGGCCCCACAATGGACAACGGAATGGTGAGTCTTCGTTCCTCTCTTCTTCTTTCTTTCTTTCTTTCTTTATTTCGACTCGTTGATTATTCTTAAAACGCGAGGCAGAAACTGGATGACGTTCCATGGGGTAGAGGTGAATTTTCCCTCTCCTCCAGAGATGTAGAGTTGACCATTTCGAATCTTAAGATAAAGCAGGATTACGTAAGAAACAGGAGCGCAATAATTATTACAGTCGTAGAGGCAAATTTATCCGAGAAAAAGTTACTCCTTTTCTTCTCTCTCTCTCTCTTTCTCTCTCTTTGTCGCTACCCCTCCCAACGTAATCCCAAAACTTTAGCCCGAGTAATATTTTTGGGGAAAGCGGTTCTCATCGTGCGTTGAGGAAATTCTCCGAGGTAAAAACACACTGGCCGCGCGCCTCTGTCTTCCGGAGTGGCTTAAATCCGTAAAGCCGGGATTTAATTTCTTCAGGTCCTCGGTAACAAAGGGAACAGCATCCGTTAAACGTTCTTAAAATTCCTCCCTCCCGCGGTTCTAGTCGTTCGAAATGTAGAAACTTCGTGAGGAACGTCACGTATGTACGGATCGTGAATTTTTATGCACTTCTCTGGCAAGCGGAATTTGTTGAATTATTTTTAATGAAAATATTAACATAAGTCTCTGGTGTACCGTAATTTCCTCGCGCGAATTAGAAATTTCTTTCCTTTGATCGTTAGTAAATTCAACCATTCAGATATATTTACGTCGTTCTCGTTCATTTCGAGTATTTATACTGGGCGATAAAAATTTCTCTCGCCAGTCTGGTCATGTGCGCGTTGACGCGTGACTTTTTTTTTTCTCTTTCGTGAATTCGGAGGGCGGCGTATTTTTGTACAGAAAGGAGATTAATTCGCGGTGGAAGTTCATTTTGTCTCGGATGTAAGAATTACCCAATTTCGCGAGGGTTGAGCGTCGTCAACCTCCGGCTTTAATATCACTTACGCTCTCCCTCGTTCGCGACGATGTATTTATACGCTTATGTACGTGTACATGCACACACGAGCACATATTAATATATACATTGTACCGAACAAAGGAACCGAGGGAGGTAGCGAGTTTAAGCGAGCTCGGATGAAAAGTTATCCGAGTGTGTGTGTGTGTATGTGTGTGCGTGCGTGTGTGTGTGGATAAAGTCCCTCGTACTTTCTTCCTCCGTGGCTTACTGCCCATCTATTTCTTTCGCCTTCGCGTAACCTTCGTGGCGATTGCTAATTAGTTACGCTTCCGGAAGAACGGTCGAAGCGAAACGTTTTTGATAGAGTTTATGTGAAGCGCGAGTTAACCTTCTCTTTCTCTACCGACGGATTTTTCTTTGAACGGTGATCGTGGTGATAGTTTAACTTGTTGTCTTGCGTGATTTTCTTCTTGGGCGGAGCGGATGCTTAAAAAAATCCGCAGTGCAGTTATCGTGATTTATTGCATCATTACGTGGTGCAGAATTATTGAAACAGTTCTAGGTTTGCATAATTGTTATCTCGCTATTATTCTTGACATTCCGATCAATTGCAACAGTTTGTATTTCTATTTCAGTTTTATTTATTATTTGATAATCTTGATCGAAAATATAGTCTCGACAGTTTATTTATTTATTTATAAAGAGAACAAAGGTCAGACAATTTCAGAATTTCACAATCGCTGGCAGATTTAATCAGCTACGTAGACACATACGCAAAAGGGTGAATAATAATTCTTGGAAGAGTTAGATCGATATTCGTGTCGATCAGGATTAGTGGTAGAGAGACACGAGGAAGAAGATAGTCGAAAGAAACCAATAGAAGGTGACTTCAATAAACCTATCAAAATCAATACTTCTTATCAGGCATGGTTTAACGACTGCCGATTAGATACGTACTCTGCTCCCTGACGCCGTGGAAAAAATCACTGCTATCTCCGTTTCCTCGTAGAAACCTTGCATTCATCATTCGCCTGTGTACACTGTGTGTTCTTTTTTTTCTTTTTACGTAACAGGGTGAAAAAGAAATTGTTTGAAAAACGAGACATTTCTTCGAGAGAACGAAGGCTGCCAATTTTTCAGCTGGCGGATTTTTCACTGTGAAATATCCGTAATCACTGACAAATGGAAGGTCAAATCGGAATAACGTGACGAATGCGGGTGCAAGGCTGATTTCTTATTACTTTGATTCGCGTTTGAACGTCATTTTCGAGAATGGCACGGTGGCATGATAGACTTGGTTTTCGAAAAAATAAGGAATTTCTTTTGTTTATTTGACTAGTTTTGCAACGTTCTCAGAACGAAATTGAAACTTTTCATTTACCGATTTCTACACTGCGGATATTGATAGATTTATAATTTTGCAATAAACGAATAAAGAGATAGAGGTCGAAGTTTAAAGTTTATCTACTCCTTTTAATTTTTACTAAATTTTATATTTTCTTAAATTTACCTGCTAAATGTTATCACGAAGCTCGCGTGTTTTGTATGCTTTTGAAACTTTTAAAAATTTATGAGAAGAATTCGCGAAAATTTCATCTGGTTTTTGGCTCAGGTATCTAACCTGAAATCTATCTTTTTAATCCTCTTAGCATCTCACAATCTTTTCTACGTATCGTCTAGAAAGAGAACGTGTGAGAAAGCAGCAGACGCACTACTTTTGCGGAGAGGAGATGTCAAAAAGAAAATATTCAAATGTACAAGAAAAAAAGAAAAGAAATGTTCAAAGTGTTGAAGTAAGAGACAATAATCGCAGAGTAATCTGACGTGTCTTATCGGGCTGCTAAAAGGGTTGAACGGTGGTTACTGCGTCACCGTACAGGAAAGTAAGGATGACAATTTTGTTTTTCCAGACGTATGGCGGAGGAACGTTCGGTCCAACGGCAGGAGGGCCAGGCGGGGGGCCAGGGGGAGGTGGAGGTGGTGGCGGAGGCGGTGGCGGCGGAGGCGGCGGTGGAAATGGAGGCGGCGGAGGTGTCGAGGGTGCCACTTACCCCCCGGACTCGCCGTACTTCCCGTTTGGAAGCCGTGGTGTACCGCCCTCCGTGGGGACGCCCACCCCTGCTGCTAATCCTGCAGCACCCGCCGGCACCAACGGTGCAGCCCGGTTACCAAATTCGACAGCCGGTCAGTTTTATCTTTTCCTTCTCCTCGAGAGACCGACTTTTTGAGAGATCGTTCAATCAGAAACCGGAGAAGTGAAGAAGTTAAATCGTTGAATTTTGTTTCAGGTGCCGGAACCGTGAAGAGGAAGAAGGACGTAAGTATCATCTTCCCTCTGTTCGAAGATTTAGGATTTCGTTATGGTTACGTTCGGTTATATAGCGCGATGATTCAACGATAAAGTTAAAATTTAAATGCGAAATTTAATAGCTCGGTAGCTTGTATTTTTAGACTCTCAGAGTAATTTAGATTATTCTTGTGACTTGCTTGTTAATTTCCAATTTCCATTTAAACTACCACTGTGTATACGTAGCATTCCTAAAATCAGGGTGAAAACTGATCTCGTACTGGTTTATATTCAGCAGGCCTTGGACGGAGCGGACGGCGAGGTGGTAACGACGCAGCATTGGGTGAGTGACTCAAAGAAGTTTCGATAAACGCATGCCAGTCGATAGTAAATGTGTTTCCTGTCCCGACATCGGGATTCGATAATGGCCCCCGAACGTATCGGGACCATATGAGTTCAGCGGCGCGATTGATAAAAGCCACCAACGGGGAAAACGATGGAATTAGGTTAGCTCGTAAATTACACTTCCTTTTTTCCCCCCTCCTCCTCTCTCTCTCTCTCTCTCTCTCTCTCTCTCTCTCTCTCTCTCGGTAGTTTCTTGAGCGCGCGGCTCGTGCAAGACGCTCGGATGATCTCAGGGAGACCCGTTCACGATCGTAATCTTTACGAGCCGAGTTATAGAGTATAATGATTTTACCAAGAGTCGAAGCTCGAGTTAAAACTCGGCGATCTCGTCGAGTCTGTTTCTCCGGTGAACCTAATCCACCGTGGTCGCGCGCTTCTCGTTTTTTATCCATCGAAATGGCCGTTCTCCTTGCGCAGATTTTCATTTCTCGGCCGATGGTGGTTATTTCGTTTTTATTCGCCGATAAACCCTTGGCATTCGAGTGTTTTTAACAGTTTATTGAACCGCGTAGAAAAGGAGGCGAAATTTGAGAAGTTACGAAAATTAATAACGTTCTTCGCACGGGAAGATTTTTAACAGTTGTCGTTCCGCGATTTGTAAAAAAGAGGTGCTATGCCGAAGGAAAGATCGAGAAGTGGAAAATGATGATTTATAGGACTTTCGCTTTTCGTTCGTATTTTTAGGTTCAAGAGTCTCTTACGTACTTCACGCCAGTCTTCTGTACGTGGAACAAACAATAATAAAATTCGACGACCAAGTATTTAAACATTAAAAACGAGCCAAGTTTGTTAGAATTTCGATTTGATAACAATTTTGTTCAGCAATGGGGGTGAGCTTCAAACGACACACGCAGAGATTCTTACTTCGAAATTTGAGACCAGTTAAAAAAAAATCACAGACTAGGTTTTTAAAAAGTAGCAATAATTTTAAAATATCTTCGCCATTCGTAGCGTAGCTTTGGAAGAAGATTAATCTTGAAAATACGTAACGCGTGTACGCGAACGGGGAGAGCCGGGCTTTCGTTAAATGGAATATAATGTCGATCAATGTAGGAGAAGGTTAAATATTTGTCGTCCGCGTTCGTGATTCTCCTTCGAGTGGCGGAGAAAAAGAGGCTAAAATAAATCGCTTCTCGATGATCAAATATACGCACTCGCGCTTGTTTAAATTCTCCTTCCCCCCCCCCCCCTCTTAAACGATTTATTGGAGGATAAATCTGCGGGTATAACCGAGGTTTTACAATTCCGTTTCCTCTTTTCGTGTCGCGCGATTGTTTGCCGTTTATTCGACTCGGGGCACGTTGGTAGTCAATAAACTACCATTTCCGTGATTACCCGGCAAACAGGGGTAAATATGTCGACGGGGGTTCGGATAAGGGCCGTGGGCGGTGTTTTCGCACTCTCCCTCGACGTCGATTATTTCCAATCGTCGAAAGATCGACTTTCTACGATCTGGCGAAGAAATTCTCTCGTATCACGAACGACACGTAATCGATCGCAATTAATTCTTCAATGCACGTGCCATTGCGAATCTTTAACATTAATCTTCTGCATTATCAGCGTTATATCTGTGTATTTAAGGATCGTGTATTTATACTAATTTAAACACTTGGGCAATTTTAGTTTCATACTCTGCAAAACGATTGAATTGAAATCGCTAGAATTCTGTCGTGTAATAATTTACTACTTAGTGTAAATCCAGAGAGTAACTGCAAGTTACGAGTTTCATTTTTTTTTTTTTTTTTTACAAGTTGTAGACATTGCTTCTGTGATTTTATAATTTCTAAGCAAGTAAAGTAGTGTCAAGTGATTCACAATCTGTAAAACTTGGTTGTAGTTTAGCAGTAATCTAACACTGAAGAATTTGGTAGTAAGTTTCTTTGCTACTATTTATTAATACTGATTTTCTTTCTTTTTTTTCTTTACAGTTACTGGAAACATACGAAATTAATATTGATTTTTGTTTAGATAGAGACACGTAAGTCTATTCATTTCAATTTATGTAAATCGTATTTCTATTTTTTATTTCAATTCCTTTTTTTCCTCTTCGTCTCTTTCAAAATGTCGACATTACACCACTTTCGTAATTACGGTTCATTAATTTTTGTTATCTTGAATAAATTAAATTAAATCAACATCATTTAAATTTTAACGATCTGTATATAGAATATTTAGTCACGTATTATAAGTATTATAGTTAAATTTCGATGAATTTTATTTTTTTCTCTACACAACAAATTTTCTTGATAATAACGTGGCGATCGATAATTTATCGAATCGGCTCGGTATCTGAAATTCTACGGAGGTTCGACGAGATTCAGGGTCGCAGATGATTAAAAATATGAGTCATGCGATTGTACGTTTCCCTGCAAATTGGTTTGATAAGGCACTCGTTTCGGGAATGATCGATAAGATTAATTATTACGGCTCCTCGATTTCGGCGACGTGTTTCAGTCCGCTGATCACATACGTATGTCGTTATTAGATTGCAGATTTTTTTACGCGTATTGTATTTTTATTATCGGAAAAAATATATGAGATTTTCAAGGTACTTCCTGTTCGTTACAGTTCATTCTTGGATATTTTATACATTTTTCAATCTTCAGATTTCCCATAAATGCACGAAAATCCGTATTTATCTAGTCGTTGATAAAACATTACATCGACGCGAAATTTTTCGCGTTGAGCCGTGTCGAAATGTCTGCGATCTTTAGCTTTCGGGAGAATGATAAATTGGAAAAAACGGTGAATGCATCGTCGTTGATGCGGCGATTATTCTCGGGATAACAGAGTATATTGGCTGGTGCGTCGAAAAATCGCGAGGCAATAATGGATAATGGGGCCAAAATAATAATAAATAAGCGTGGAGAGTCACGACCGAATAAATCCTTGACTGTCCCACGGTGCAGATCGTCGTTAATCCAGGCGATATGGTGTGTTACGCGAACCCTCCGAGCCATACCGTAAGCCTGCTAATAATTTATTCAGCGTGCAGGACTACGCGATTACGTTTCTATTAGGATATGAGCGTTCTAGTGTCCTCGAGGGTGCCGTAACCCGTATTCCCGCTTTGCCTCCGTTGGGAGTTTCACTTATCGTTCAGTTTCACCACCGTCTCTCCGCAACGCCATGACCCTCTTCCTCTCTCTTTCTCTCTTCATTTTTCTTTCCTTTCTTTCTCTGAGGTCTCTGGATCGTGTATCATAACGGGGCGGTGCCCCTGTAAAAAGAAAAAANAAAAAAAAAAAAAAAAGAAAGAAAGAAAGAAAGAAAAATACTAACGAACCCTAGTTCGTTTTTTGGAAGTATAAATATTGTCCTGGAGGCTGAAGTGGAGATCAGCTTTGCTCGACGTGGTGGGAATACGATTCGATTGATTCAAATAAATTTCCAAAGAAATATCCCTCGCTCAGAAATTTGAAGCACATTTTGTCCGGAGGAGGAGCACTCCTTCCAAAGAAGTGAGACTACTGAAATTATTTGATATAATTTCGATGCACGAAAGAATAGTAAAAATATTCGTCGTTTAACTTACTCTCGAAAGTGTAGTGTCTGGTTCGGAATAACAAGCGCAGCAAAAAAGAAGAAGAAGAAGAAGAAGAAGAAGAAGATGGAAAACAAAGTTGTGTGATCGAACGAAAGCACGACGATCGATCCACGAGGAGAAGAGCAGCCGGGGAGGGAAGCGGAGCGCACTGTGTGCCACTCGGTCGTTCAACGTTGCTCGACACGCTCGTAAAGAAGTGTTTTCTCGGTTCGTTATCTGGTCCGAAACGTTTTCTGGTTGGAACGTTGCTTCGTCGTTCATTTCGGCCAAGTTCTCCCGCGGTCGTATCTTTCGTAGCCGGTGGTATCTTTCTCGCTCCGAGGAAGGCGCGTTTGTAGGCGTAGAGGGGAGGTCATGGGTATCGGGCAGACCATATGGTGTCGCGTGCTACGGTCGCCAGACCGTGGAGCCCTTTTCCACTGGAGTCGGTCCGTGGCTCGCGCTATGGCTGCCCGAATGGCTTCTCGTTAATTCGTTGCCTCGAGGAATTTCGTCGTCCGCGCGTCGAGGGACTCAACAGCCCGAAAACTCCCGTGCTCCCGTGTAAGTGGCACGTATTCGCGCGAACCACCGCCACACGCCTGGACCATCTTCTTCAAAAACTTTTCGAGCCGATCCTCGTTCTTTGGCTTGGCTGTTTCCCTCGACAGCTGATGCCACTCTCGCTCGGAAACGCGTTGCTACTCCGCGATTTCTCACGTTCTCGAAGGATTCGTAAAAACGTGCAAATGTTCGAGTGTTCGTTTGAAGGGAGATTGGATCCTCCTAATCTAAAATGATCACCAATACAAGTTGGATTTCCCTCTCTATCTTTTCTAAAGAGAAATTCGTTGCACGCTGGAAATCTCGATCTGTACACTTCAGTTCAGTGTAATTAACGTTTCGTTTCTCATTTCAATTTTTTTTTTTTTTTTCAATTGTCATTGTTGCCTCACAGACAGTGACAAGGATAGATCGAGAGAATTGGCCAGCGAGATCTGGAAGATCGTAAAATTCGACAGGGTTTGCATCGGCCGCCCCGTAGCGGGCTTTGATTGACGGATAAATTGGCAACGCAGTCGAGGCGAGTTTGCAGTGTCAGCGGCAAACGCAGGTGTTTTCTCGAAGAAATTAAACTGCAGCGACTTTTTAAGGCTCCGCTTTTAATTGCGCCGTAATATCCTCCGAGCCGCGGAAGGTTTACAGCGGCGGCCATTAAGCCCGCTATTTTTGTATCGCCGCTGCGTTTCGTAAGATCGAGAATTCCACGTCTCGGTACGCGGACGAGTCCTTCGCAAGAGTTGAGCGATTTTTTTACTGTGTAAATGCAATGCCCTCCAATTCTATGAACTAGAAACGGTCAATTTCACGAGGAACACAAAAGTCATTCGGATTTTAACATTGGGCGTTGAACAACATTTGTTAGACGAGGATTTCGAAACTTGAAACTAGCCGAGTACAGTGTGATCAAGCGTTTCGTCACTTATTTTATTTTGTATTTTACTGTGAATATATCAAAACGAACGAACAGTTGTTCATTCAGTCCGACAAAGCAAAGTTACTCGCACAGTACAAAAGTTTCTGCAAATAGCTTAGAATATATAGAGAAAATATAATATTAAATTAATTAAATATTATACAAGAAAATATAAGCCAAAAGTTATCGACGACTGAAGAAAATTAATCGCAACAGTTGCGAAATGAATCGAACTTTGAGTGAAGAGAAATTTGGTATCGTTTCATTTAATGCCCAGTGATACACACATAAAATATTTTCGAGAATGGTCCATAAGTTTATACGTAATGGAGTATTTAGAGCGCCTTTAGATGATTCAGTCGAGCTATCTTACGATACTTGCCGCGCGACGTGGTCAATCGCGCGTGTAGGATAAATGAACCGGCGTGCGATTTTTCCCTGGGAGCCTCGTCAAACAAAGTGCAACAGCTTTACGAGCAATCTTCGATATTCATTTGTCTCCCAGTGTACGTTTATCGGCCGCGCATATCTCGGGAGCCAGCCCCGAGTGTGTTACGTCGCCGACTGCAAACGAGAAATACTCGATCTTTCCCGTTTGTCTCGGCTGTCCCGGCTAGAAAGAGAGTTTCCGCGTCTGCACGAAAAGAACGAGTCCCTCTCGAAATGAGAACGACACGTTTTCTCTCGTATTCCGAGAGAATCGTTAATCAGTCGTTGAGAAGAAAGAACGCTGCATCATTCTATTTGACCCTTGATCCAGGTGATTTCGGCAACCAATGGGAATGGGATTCGAAAGCGTCATGTGTTAGCCGCGTTCCCACACCCTTTGTCAGATTCTGACGGGACTCGTTAATAACTGGTCCATCATTTTGAGATTACATCTTCGCTTCTTCACGAGGATCTAAAGGCAAAGAACGGTCGTGTGTCTTCGCTGATGATTGAAAATTCAATTCGATGATATGACAAGTTGTTCGATCGTCTCAAGGAAAATCGATCTTACAAAACGATCTTCAAAGAAAATCGAAGAAACTCGTCTCGTGTTTCAACTGGTAATAAAAGGAAGACAGTGCGCGAGTACGTTGTTTTCGATGGGAAGCTTAACTTGCGCTTGCAACTGATTCGCGGACCATAACGAGTGACCGAACCGTATACAATAATTCGTCGCTCTCGTTTTCTTTTCCTTTTCTCGTCGGTATGATATCACTGGGAATAGATAGAAATCATTAAGGAGTAACAAAATTTGTTTTGCTTGGGTTACATTTAAATATACTTAAAACTGAGAGAATGTTGCAATTTAGGACAAAAGATTCTCGACGTGCGTGGCACGCAAGAGGTTAACGGCAACACACGAGAGTCTATCGAGCACGCGTTCCAAACGTCTAGTAGAATCTGACCGTGGAGATCGGTCGTTGAACGGTTCGCCAGTTGGACAGGGAGCACCGCGGGGCTGTCTCGTCAACGAATCAATTACGACGTGGAATCGCCGTGCGTTTCACAAGGGAAGAACGAGGGTCGAGAGAGAAAGGGAAAGAGAAAGAAAGGAAAAAGGGAGGAAGGTCAACGCAAGTGGGAGAGAGAGAGAGAGAGAGAGAGAGAGAGATGGTTTGCTAGAGACGTTGAACGTTGTTTGACGGGCACCTGTTGCTGGTAGCACACGAGCCAATGCCTCTTTGGCTTGCACTCTCCTTCTCTGCCTCTCCCGTTCCCTTGCCTCTCTCTTTGTGTGCTACTTTCGTCTCTTCCTTCGTCGGCCGCCGCGTGCTATTTCACCTCGTCGCACCTTTTGTTACGTACAAGGTTTCGTTTTCTTTTTTTCCCCATTTTCGTTTCGCGGTCGGGACAGACCGGTCGCCGCGGTCGCATCCGGATATTCTTCCGAATGGCATCGATCGATCATGGTTCGCGTTGCGAACTCTTCGCATTTTTACATTCACGAGTTTCGTTCTATTTCATATATATTGGATAGATAATTAATATGTTAAATAGATGTAAAATATATGTGTGGAGTATATCTATTTTCATAGACAAAGATTGTAAAAAGATTGGTACATTTTCCAGAAATGCACAGATAGAACTGCAATCTATAATTTCGTACACGATTACAAATCAACGATTGAAATTGTGTAAATTAACAAGGAATGGCGAAAAGTCGGTACGTGTCATCTCTGTACAAAGAAAGTAAATAATAAAATACAACTGCCGAGATTTCGAACGCCTAGTTGACGTTTCTACTTACTGTAATTATTCTCCGAATTGCAGTACGAGTTTACGTACGAGAAACCTGTAGAGAGTATGGAAGCTGAAAAACTCTTTTAGCTATTACGCTCGCCACTCTTGCGACTAATCTCTCTCGGGACCCAGCTCTATTTGGACCAGCTAGATCTAGAGGTAGTCGCCGCTTGACGGAAATATGTGGAGAATTTTCCATAATTTACGAGCAAGCTGCCTTCTCTCGAACTGGCTATTATTGGGCCAACGCACCGACGTGACGTAACGACGCGTTAACGTGGCCACTTCGAGAAATCCGGTATTTTTGCGGGGTGTACGAAACTCGTAAAACCGAGATGTCGAACCAACGATTACGCCGGCAAGTACAGACTATCCGCGACTGTCGCTGCTCTTATCTGACGCTGGCAAAGTGCTACCCTATCGAGGAACCGCGATGCATTTCGCTCTTTTGACTTACGACCCCCTCCAGCCCGCATTGTGTCCAGCTTCCGTTTTACGTGCTTTACAGACCTAGACGAGCAGTAAATCCGCGTATATCTGGCTGAAAGTTCCCGTTTCTTTCCAATTGGACTTGGTTTCTGTTTTATGTGAGTTACACCGGTATTTATATATATGGCTGCCGACGGATGGCCATAAAGTACATTTCTAGCAACTGTCATACGTCACTATGATAATGATACAGTAAGATGCATAATTTTTTTTTTTGTGTGTGTCCGTTAAAGAGAAGAGAGGATTGAAATATAAATGTTCGAGGATCGCAGCAAGATATAAAATAGTTACTTGAAATCAACCCCTAATTGCAATAGAATGTAAAGACTGCTGATGCATAGATTGCAACAGTTATCTATTGATGTAATTATTTCGCGACGTAGATACAGTGGCCAGTTCGAAAAGTCGAAATGTGCCCCACGAGAATAAAAGAATATCCTTTCGTTCTCTTGGAAAATGACGAACACAGGACAAGGGTTCTTTGCTGAAGAATATAGCGATCGATCACAGAGGAAAGGGAAACAAAGAAGTCTATATGTTAAGCTCGAATCAGTTCGTCGAAGGGGGGCCAAAAAAAGAAAAGGAATTATCACGCGGCTCTTATCGTATTTATCTCTTTCCTTTTCTTCTCCTTTTTTTTTTCTTTCACCTTTCACCTTCTCTCGTCGTCCTCTCCCTTTCTACACTTCGTTTGATCTCTCTCTCTCTCTCTCTCTCTTTCTCTCTCTCTGCCTCTGTCTCTGTCTCTCCCTGGTTGGCGTGCAAACTCGCCACAGTGTACAGAGTACACAGCACGACATAGCACGAGTTTATGGAGTGAGTTGTCGACTTACAACGGGTAAACCACCCGTCGCAGACGAGGGGGAAACTGGCACGATGAAGCGGTCGTGTTGGCGGGTGGTGGGTGGAGACAGAGAGAGAGAGAGAGAGAGAGAGAGAGAGAGGAGAGCGCGAGAGAGGAGGGGGGGAAGGGTGGATAAAGCGAGAGGAGAGAGGAGAGATATGATCTATACACGTATTTTCTGGCTTCGAACGATACGGCAACCGCACACCGTGTACGCACGCTCCACCATTGTTCCACCCGCGCCACTTTAATTTGTTATATCGGACGTCGTTAAGCCGGGTAATTGAAACGGAGAATGATTTTTAGCCGAGCCGTCGTCAAGTAGCCCAAGTTATCGTCGTTGCGAAATCACCGGTGGCGAATTAGTCTCCTATCCTTCTCGATTAGCGAGCGTTGGCTCTCTATCTATCGGAGAGAGAAACGAGATTAATCGTGGCATTGATTTGTTTTATCCCAGTTGTTCCACGTTTTTTTTATCGTTAAGTAGAAAAATTGAAGACTAAATGAGAATTCAGGGCGAAATTATCGTGTTTGACTGCGAACAAACGCGATGTTGTTGAACATCGCAACGTTCGATCGACCTCGAACGATCCTAATTCATGGGACAGCCGACTGATCAAAGCCACGATTAAAGCCAACTGTAAATTCCGTGATCGCCGTGATGGAAGATGGGAGAATTTTTTTTTTTCTTTTTTTTAAAGGAAGTGAATTCGAAGAGGAAACGGGCCCTTTGTCGCGACGATTTAGATTAGCGAGCGATGCGCACAGTCGGCTTGGTATGGAAGACACGAAACATATATATCTGGCGAGCGATCGGCCGAAAATGCACGCGTGAGCGATAGTTTACGGTCATTGTGGGATTATCGCGATAAATTATTGGGTGTATCGCAACTGCGCCTATCGGTATGTCGATAGTATTAATTGGGTCGTCGAGATTATTACCGGGAATGTATCAATAATAATTACCAGTGTACTGAAACGGCCGAGGGATTTTCCTCGAAATTGTAAACGCGGAACTTTAGCTTGTTTTCGGTTCTATTGTATTTTAACCGATCGGTTCGACCAACCAACGCTCGGGAAATTGCAAAATAATATACTCGTTTCTCGCAATCTTTCGGATTGGCAAGAGAGACGCCAATTTTGGTCGAAAAATTTCTAGACGAACGTCCCTAAATCGTTTAAAAGTGCGTTTTAAATTTACTTGCACAATTTTTCAAAAATTGAATATTTCTTCTCAACAATTTTATCAGCACAATCTGAGTTTAGAGAATCTCCTATCTCTTTGCGATAAAGACACTTCTGATTCTGATGTCTGTTCGTTGAAGTATCATATATCAATATAATTTGCTCTCATTGCACATGACATTTTATAAAAGTCTAAATCAACTCAAAAAGAATCTTTTTTGCATCTACGGTACAGTACTCTTTCTTCTCGGATTCGTGCCGACAGAAGAAAGATGGCATGATTACACGGGGGCGAGGTATCGCGACAAAGGGTTTGAAAACCGGCGCATACGTTCGATCTCATGGATGGTTGAGTTTTCCATGGCCGTGTGCAGCATATTTAACGATCCGTTTCTCCGTCTCGTTGGCTCGTCCGCCAACGAGATTAATCTATTACCTTCGACCGGCACGAAATTTCGAGTGGACTCGCTATCTGTTCGTCCCCTTGGCCAGGGTCACGTGGCCTCGTTCTAGGGGGTTTCGTACTCGAGTGGGTGCTTCACGTGCACCCCGCGATAGTTTTCATGGGGGATTAACGAGCACGGTGAGAACTGCACCGCCAATTAACATATCAATCGGCGATAAATGGATTTATTTCATTCGAGGATCGAGAACCTCGCCGGTTATACCAGACCTCGGACACAATGATTCTTCTGGTCGTTGCCTCAGGTTTTCCGCTATGATACCAGCCACTCGTGGCGGTCTCGAAGCAAATTTTACGCAAAGGTAAACAATAATACGCCGCGTGCACGGTGGGCGCACGCACCGGTTTTGTTGCGTAGTCGATTGCGTAAGGCGATGGGGCTCCATAGCCCTCCCCCTCCGAATTTGAACGATTATACCAGAGGGTGGCGTTCACTTCAGAGTTTTCTCGTGTTCGAGCACGTGAAACGAATCGCGTGTGTCTGCTTGGACAATTTATCGGCGAAGTAGACGATTATTTTGTATTTTGTGTTTCAATTTTTCTCGTGTGTTTAATTCATTCGACTTTCTTAACCACTTGCGCTGGCAACTGATTGCGGACCATAACGAGTGACCAACACAGTGTACAGTAACTCGTCGGTTTCTTTCTGAACTCGTCGGTATGGCTACCACTGGATAGAAATTATCTAGAACTAATAAATTTACTATTTGTTTTCCCTATTTTGTTTTACTTAAATATACTCGAAACTGAGAAAATATTACAATTTTGGGACAAAAAATTCTCGACGTGCGTGGCAGGAGGTTAAGCCTCGCATAATTTTTCATTAATTCACCGTGATATTTGGTGTAACGAAATAAATTTCTCAGATGTTCAATCCATAAAAATTTACAAATTTTCCAAAATTGCAGCTACAATAGAGTTTAACTTAACTAAAGAAATGCAACAGCGCGCTCTTGTTTCGTCAGACAAAAGGTATCCGGTGAAATCCTTGGTCTCTCAATGTACTTTTGGAAATTGTACCAGATTTTGGTAGACACGGGGACCTAGTCCCCAGGTCGCTGTATGTATCCATAATTCCTTGAAATTACATGTGTACACACGGCCGTGTGTGTGTGTGTGTGTGTGTGTTTGTTCTACGTAAGCGGCAGTGTTTGCACGATGCGTACATCCCGGCCGAGGGTGCGGGATGATACGAGCTAAATCGAGCACCACCCAAGTGTGCTTCATTTGTGGCGTACCGGCCTGTGAAATTCGGGGGTTGCTTCTTTGCCACCCCCGAGCGCGCGTTTACCCCTCGGCTCACGATGATTTGTCGACTGCCGGGGGTTATAACGTTGGTGAAAAGTTGCCCGGATGTTGGCGCTATACTAATGCAACTCGTCGATTTCGTGAGAGAGAGAGAGATTCGAAATTAAAGCGTTAAAGTAGTGAGACGAATTAATCCTCGAATACGTCGAAGGCTGGATCAATTTTCGCTCGTGCGGGGATATTTGTTTGATTTGAAAACAGATTTTTGGACTGGGTGTTATTGCTCTGTTGTGTGTCAGAGGAGAATCATTAGATTGTTTATTAAATTGAGCGGCAATTTTACTTTTTCGTTAACGTTCGAACCAACGAAGTAGAATGTAAAGAGAAGAAGAGGGAGAAAATTTCTTGGAAAGCTACCGAATCGAGTACACTATAATACCCAGTGACGTTATAATTCCGTGGAAAATACAGACTGACAGCTCTAGCGGGGCGTAAAACTAACAAGGTTGGGGCTGAAAAGTACAGGCCGACTCGAGAATCGAATTCTGGGCTCTGGTGGATGCGCCAGGGAAATGGCTAGCCAACCACTCTCGTCCAGAAAGATGAACTCTCTTGTAGCGGCCGGAAAGCCGCGTTCCTGTGTACTTTTGTGAAATAAATAACTCGCCTAGCGGTAGGCTGAAATTGTCTGATCAGTCGTGCGTTACTACTTTCTCTCTTTATTTATTTTTCTTTTAATTCGTTGTATTTATAAAATATAAATTTTTTTTTCTTTTAAAGCGTAAAGGTTACACTTTCGATTCTTTGCGAAAAATTCGAAATTCGATTCGAAAAATTTTTCAACTCCGTCGTATGTTTTACCATTTTATATTTTCCAATGAGAGATGTGACAAAATATCGAACACTGTAATATACGAACGAGTCGAAACACATTTCTACATCCACCGTCCAAGGATTAATATTTCATCGCGTGATATTTTAACCAGCGTATTCAAATCTACTTATTAAAATCAAAATTAATTCATACAGTGGGTAGAGGGCGGGGGGAGGGGGGATGAAACAGCGGGGATGAAATCGCGTCGCGTCGAATTCATTCGGTGGAAACATCGTTAAATTAATTCCCCCGAGCCGGCGTTTTCTTTACGATCTTCTGAAAACGTCGATCGGTCCCTCGGACCCTGGTCGCGTCCACCACTCCCATGGCAAGAGAACGGAATCTCCTTTTCTTTTTCACTTTTATGCCCGGCCCGTTTATTCCCATAGATGGTTAAGCGCGAGCCGCCGATTTATGGTAATTGCGGCCGAAACTTGGAGCCCCGCTCCCTAGACTCGAAAATCGTTCTCGTTCTTTTTCTCTTTTTCCCCATCTCTGAAGAGACTGACCCCCCCTACGGGGGCCCTCCACTTGTATATTTCACGCGAGCGCAGACTGCTCCTCCTCCCTCCCCCCCCTCTGCTATCTTTGAAAACTATCAAACCCTGTACATCGGAGCTGATTAGAATTTTATTATCGCGAAGCAGGGAAGAAAGAGAGGAGAGAAAAGACAGAGAAGAAGAAGAAGAGGTTCCTGAAAGGTGGCATATGGCGCGGACTCTTCCAGCTTTTGAAGTTTCGGGGATGAAAGAGGCCGCCGAGTTCTCGAGTTTACTTGACTCTTGTGCCCCTCCTCTCGAAGGATTCTATCTCTTCCTCTTCTTCCTTCTTCTCCTCCTCCTCCTCCTCTTCTTCTTCTTCTTCGTCCTCCTCCTCCTTCTTCGAACCCTTACTCACCGAACGAGCTACAATCCCCTCTCGTTTCCCCTCTCTTTCTCTCTCTGATTCCGAGTGGCTCGACTTGTCTTGCAAACTCTCGAAACGACTACCGACCAGGGTTGGAGGGGAGGAGAGAACGTTGGCCAAACATCCGCGTGAATTCTGCAGTTAGCCTAACTCACCGCGAAAGTACCCCGTGGACACTCTGGGAAAAGTTGGACGACCGGCGGACCTTTTGCTCTAGCAGTCGCGATGATAATTTGCACCCCCCCCCCCCCCGGCTGGCCGAGCTGGCTTTTCCAACTTTTCGAAATTTCAACCTCGAAATGACTCGACGACCCGATACATCATCGTATACTCTCTCTCTCTCTCTCTCTCTCTCTTATTCTTCTTTTTGTTTGCGATGTTATTGTATAAAATACACGAGGAATCGAAAATTCTCTCACGGTTTTTTTTTTTTTTTGTTCTTTTTTTTTTTTTATCGGCTTGGACCACGAATCTTGAGAGTCCCATTTCGTGAAGTGGTTTCCTCCAGTGGAGAGAGGCTACCGATAGAAATTTTGGCTCGTATTCCGGCAATGTATCCTAAGTATAGCCATATAAAATAACAGCAAGTTGGGGTGAACTAGGATGGATAACGCCATCCTTGCTACACACGGCTCAGTCACCTACGGGGTGGTTCGCGTGTATCCAACTTTCTTGGTAATTTATTACGATCGACCTACGCTTCCCGTGTACGACCTTGCGTATCCTCGTTTCTTTCCTGTCGCGATGTTTCTCTTCCACCTATTAAATATTTCCCTCTCGATGGTCGATCTTCGAGCAGTCCCGTTCGAACGTCAAAGCCATTTACATTAATTTAAACACGAGGGATTGGAGTACAGTTGCTCGCGAAGGTATTCCAACACTCAAAGACACTTGAGATATTACTAAAACATCCGAACGTTGTAACGAAATGCTATTTCAATTTGAAAAGAATCTGAAAGTGTGTTACAGAAGTTACGAAGTATTTATTGCGAATATAGTACTTTCAGACTCTCTGGAAAATTTCCTAAGTACAATTTAATTTAATTTCCTAACATGAATATATTCCTAGATATAATTAATTGAAGTTGAATTATTCTAAATGTAATTTGATTATGTTTAGAAATTTAGTATACTTAAATTTAATTTCCTAGTACAAATTATATTTCTAAATATAATTAATTGAAATAGCTATATATTCAAGAAGATATTAACTTAATAAACGCTTAATAAACACGAATGCAAGTTCTTATATGTTGTACGATCATTTTAACAAATCCTTTCGCGATTCGACAAGTAAAGAAATATCTTTCAACACATTGAGGAGTGTACCTCACAGCACGCGCACGAGCGCAGAGTAATCGCTTTTAATATCTGACGTCGTTTCTTTCCCCCGGCGCGGATCGGAAATTGTCGAAATAATTCGCGATACACGCACGTAACTTCCTGTCTCTTAATACCTTAAGCGAGAATTGATTTCTCCAGTTGAATTTAATCCTTTCGGATAAACCGACGCTTCGGGTCGGCGTTGATCCGCGTTATTTCCGCGAGCGATGTGCGAAGTTTAGCCTGGCCGGGAAGCGAGAGGTCGGCCGATCGAACTCTCCTCTCCACACCGCTGACGAAGGAAAATCGGCCAACCGATCAATTTCGGCGACAATATTTTGCAGTAGTTTGATATTTCTCTATGAGTATCGACTATAGTTTGGGACGTACGCTATATAGCCAAGGATGGGTAGACTAAGCGGCGGAGGTTGGTACTAAATCTCACCCTAAAGCATCCCTACCGAGCCACCCCTAACTACGCTACTAGTGCTCCTGCCACCCCTCGCTCAGTGTCTCGCATTGGCGTAGCTATCGCAACGGATTCTACAATTTCACCCCGACAGTTTTCTCGTCTGTTCTGATCGTTTAACGTTTCAAGCAGTTGCTCCACTTTTGAGGGATAATTTTGAGTAAACCAACCGAACACTAAGAATCTAGCATTGCGATAAAAATTTATGATCATCGCAACTTTCTTTTTAGTAAAGTAAAATGTGCGAGATGTGGCTAGGTTTAGGTTAGGTTACTTTCTCGTTTGTTTTCAAATCAACATCTCAGATAAATTGAGGAGTTTTGTTTCGAGACGAGAGAACAAGGCGAGAAGGAAAATTAAAATTCGTTCGCTCGAGACTTTCCAAATTGGATTTGGAAATTTATTTGCGCCTCAAACGAAAACAGAGCCACGTTGGAAATTTCAAATTTCAGTTGTAAGGTTCGCTGTTTGATGAAAATGGCAAGACGCAGAAGGACAATAATCGGTAAGCGGGGTTCGATTGGTGGAAGGCCCCCACGGTTGCGTCGAGAAAAGTCGTCTGAATGGGGGAATAAATCTCGATTATACGCGTTCCGCGTTCCAGCGTTGCCCGCTCGGTTAATTAAGCCACTAACGATGGGTCAATTTTCGATAGATTTATGCATCGGAAGGAATAGACACGCGGGCCAGAGCGAAAAAGAATCACTGCGTGACTCGCCGTGGCACGCTTGTAGTCGTTAGCGAGACTCGATATCTAATCTCCTCTAATTAATTCTTTTTAATTCCTTGCCTGAGTGGTAGTCGAGTCGCAGAACGCAGAAGAAACAAACCGCCCCTCTCTCTCTCTCTCTCTCTCTCTTTTTCTCGTTGTGAGATCTGCGAGATTAATCCCGATTAGCCTTAATCGAGGCTGTTCTAGCGGTGTATTTCCCCCCTACCCGTCGATCGATTCGTCCAAATATAGATCGACCTAACGAATCTCGATCGCTGGAGAGCCAGCGGCGTGCCGCGGTATCCGGCAACGTCGATCCGTAGATCCTCGTTCGCGCGGCGGCCACACGACACCATGTCCCTGTGATCCATCCTGTGTCACGATTCACCGGAGGATGGTCCTCCACTTATAACGAAACTATAAGTCGCAAAGAAAGGACAATATTTTTCCACTTGGGACCACGTTCTCCGTTGAAAATTGAGTTTCAAAGTTCATCGAGTATGCTTGAATTTGATTAATTTTCGAGCGGATAGGAGTGAATTACAGGTTGTTACTCGGTGCATGAAAATTTCTGAAAAATGTGAAATGAAAGTTTTCCTCTTGAGGGAAGCTAGATCGTTGAGAATGGTCAGCGACCAATTTGCAAATGGTTCCATTTGTAATATCTCATGTAACATATCATAGATTTATGACGGTGTGTTTCCAAGGATTTGAATAATTCTTTGTACAACAAAATTTTGCTGCCTTCTCTAATGCAAGTCGGTAGTATCAGCTCTATCGAGGCGTTGTTTTTCATCCGCTTTGATGTTAATTCTCTTGTTATTGAAGTTTCAAAACCTGGAGGACACTGAGAGAAAGTTGTTTTTTCTTCTGGATTTCTTGCATCAATTGTACCGGGACACACTGTATAATGTACTCGACGACGAATATACTTACGTTTGTATTGCTCATAGGTGGATGAAGTCAGGATGTCCTAAAAAGGAAACGAAAGCCAACCACAGTATCAAGAAAGACGTCTCTCTCCTTCTCTCTCTCTCTCTCTCTCTCTCTCTCTCTCTCTGTTTACTGGCTACGCGCGCCATTCTATATTTTCTTTTAATTCTCTTTTATACAGTGGCACGGAGAAGCTCTCGCGAGCGATGCGAGCCTACCCGCGCTCGCGTCTTATCGATCGTTCTCGTTTCACGGAGAATTTTCATCGGGAAAAAATTCACGCTCCTCTGCTCGATTAACTCCCTTGCCACGCTCCTCTGTCCTTTCGTTTCGAATTGACACGTTAATCGTCCCGCGGATAATTGCCCCGAGTTTATTTAATTAATATCGCAATGTAAAGTTAATTTTTCCGAGTTGTTCGCGAAACTCTCGTATCATTCTTCGTTAGTAAGTATTTTTTCACACGTACGAAGTATTCAGAAACCAAGATTCGGTACAAGAGATTCGGTACTTTTCGTTAAAAATGCCACACCCTTGTGTCTTACGTTATTGTCATAATCATCGACGGAACAATTTAATTCCAATACTGTTACACTCTTCCGTAAAAGACGGATTTTTAATCTTCGAGGATGAAGATTTTTCAAAGCGAAGTGTTTTAACGATAAAATTCGTTTTTTAATGAATGTCCGTTCGAACAGGAGAGGGTGCAACACCATGAAAGATTCGATTCACTCTAAAAGAAGGTTCGTCGCCTACGAGACTCGCCTCGGCTGATTTTCGCGCGATAGGCGATCTTTTCGAGTGGCCGGATTGATTTGATAATTTTCTGAATGGAAGCGGAGGAGCGATGTTCAGAGTACACAAAGCCAATACTCAAGTACACCTCCGTGTCTCGGCAGAAAGGTCAGATTAAGCCCTTTTCCTTGCCACGGCTCTCTCTCTCTCCGGAGCAATTCCGTTTTCCATTGAGCTTACGCCAGTGGCGTCGCCCCCAACCCGTCTCTATATACCCCGTCGCCCTGCAGTTAATGTGTTCCAGGGTGGAACCCAGTCCCCCTCTCCCCCTTGGCTCTCCTCCTCACAGACCGCCCCCAATTTCAGCCCTCTTTCCACATCTACCCTTACCATTCCCCCCCTCTCTTTCTCTCTTTCTCTTTCTCTTTCTCTTCTGCCACACCGAAACCCACCCAACTCAGGATCTCGGGTTTGCCTCAACGAGAGAATATTTCTCTTTCTCTCTCTCTCTCTCTCTATTTCTCTCTTTCTCTCGAGACCCTTCTCCATGCTTTTCGTGTCTCGTTTTGCCTTAGCGAGAGAATACTTCTCTCTCTCTGTGTGTGTGTGTGTGTGTGTGTGTGTGTGTCGAGGCCCTTCTCTCCGTGCTATTCGTTTCTACGCTCCGTATTCCGGACGTTCTCTTTGTCCCTCTCTAGTTCCCTCTCTTGTCTCTTCGTTTCTCTTTCGCCGGCCTCCCACTTCCTCCGCCGCCGCGCGCGTATGTTCTCTCTTTGTTTTAGAAATTAGAAGCGGATTACCGAATCCCCTTTTCAGCTGCGCTGTTATTAACTATTACCTTTTAGCCATTCACCCCTCGCGCACTCCGAACGAGTTGTACCGGGAAATTAAATCACTTTTATGGAACTTTGTATTCGCGACGATTCTTTCTCCTCCACCCGCGAGTAGTATAATGGGGCTGAATTTTGGGGGGGGGAAGGGCACATAGGTGCTCCCGTTCTCCCCCGAATAAACGGGGCGTGTGTTTCAGCTGTGCTACCGTTACGGATGTCACGTAGCGTGATATCAGCTTTTTTTCGAATGTTCAGAGGATCTTCGAACATGCACACTGATAGACAATGCTCCACAAGCCTTCCTTCACTCTGTCAATTGTGTTTTTTTTTTTTTTGCACTACGTCGTACATTAACTCTTTGATACTAAAAGTTTGTCAGCAGGTTTAACTATTACTCTTCTAGAACGTACTTTACTCTTTGTCGCTAAATAAGACAGTACGAAGTAACAGAAGAATGCAGCGAAATTTATTACAAAATCTTCTTCGGCCGCAGTGTTATAGTTGCTCGAGCAATTGTCACCCGAGGATCGAATGAAATTATTTTTTTCTCTGTTTCTTGACGATACGTGTCTCTCTTTCCCCGAAATTTATCAATCGTCGCGCAATCTCGGTCAATTTTCGCGTTATCTAACGATCGACCTTAATTAGAGGAGCGAGTCTCCGGGAGTCTCGCGGCGAGACGCTCAGAATGGCACGGAGTTCCGTCTTCTTGCCAGAGAGGCTTTTTGTCGGATCCTCGTGAACACGCTCGACAAGGAGCATCAGCCGACAACGACCGCGGTCTTATGATTTTTTTTCTTTTTTTTTTTTTCTCTCCTCTCGCTCCGAACCCAGGGGACCAAGGGACGACGATGAAGAAGGAGAAGAGAGGCGTCCGGGTCGACGACTCTCCACCTTTCTCTCTCTCTCTCTCTCTCTCTCTTTTTCTGATCTTCGTCTTCTCTTCTTCTTGCTCGCGTATTCCGCGCCGTTTCTTCCTCCTTGTACTCGGGATGTCTTCACACATCGGACGATCGCCGAAGAGCTTCGTCGATGATCGCGAGGAGTTGCAGTTTACACAGTTGGCCAGGCGAGGTTACCTAATTATTTGTTGCCCGTTGCCAATGACGAAACGCTACTCCGCTGCCAGGTTATCACCGTGTCTTCGTCACTTTCTTCGTTGCTCTTTTCTTTTCTTTTTTCTCTCTTTTTTTTTTTTTCATCGAAAATGTAACACTCAGTGTAGAAGAACTCTTCGTATCCGAACATTCTGTCGCCGTTTTGAATGTAAATTATGTTAGACCATCTCGACTTCAGATAATGGAACTTGTTACTATGAGAGTTTTATAGCCAAATGAAGCGAAACAATTTGAAGAACAGTTCGTTGAAAGAAATTAACACAGTGTCGTTTAAACAATCGCACTCGGTCAAATAATGGCGCAATGTTTAAAAATACTCGGAGCAGAAGTTCTCATTTAGAATCGAGATTTCTTTAATTGCAACTCGTAAAAATATAAAATTGCGTAGACATATGTTTTTTTCCATCGACTCGGATTCTTCTCGTTGGAAAAATTCGAAACGGTACACGCGTAGGTTTGCTTGCACGGAGAAGAGAATAAAATAGTTAACCCGTTACTTTTTCCTAGCACTTTTGCCTTCGATTCTTCGAAACCGACCATGGTCATTGGAAATGATATTCAGGAACAGACGATGTACCAATGACCTCGAGGTGGGATCAGTAGCGCTACAAGTACCTTCCGAGATTTACGACTGGTCATTCTAACGTACCAGCAAGTGCACCAGCACGAGTTCAAGGAAATACGGCCCTTTGAGGGCATATCTTGTAATGTAAAATTCTTACATTGTGTATCACGTTTTGCGCCCAGGTACAAAATCCATCCTGCCTTTCGTATTTCTCGTTGAAGCAACTTCACGCACCGTCTAGCTTATCAACTCGATCGACGAATCCGAATTACGCAACGGGTTTGTTCGTGGCGACGTCATTACGTCATTACAATTGAATATGGACTCGGTTTATTCGAACCGAATTTCAGCCAGCGTCCGGTTAAATGAAACGTTGCTTGTATGGTTTGAATCTGCTTAGTTTTTCTTTCTTTCTTTATTTTTATAAGAGAATATTATAAAAATTATCTTCAATATTTTATATTTTTTTCCTTCTTTATTTTTATAATATTTTCGCTTGTAATTCTATGCAATTTATTATCTTTAAATGTCATTTCTAAAAAGAGCGAATTTGTGTAAACAACAGACTACGTATTTTAGAGGGGTCTCCAAAAGACGTGGCATTTAACACTCTTAGATAATTTACAAGATCAAAAGCGTTAAATATAAATTCGCATCTACCGTTCTATAGAATTTTTACGTAATATAGAGAGTGAAATAAAAATATACGCACCGGTGTATATTTTCCTTGTGGTCCTCGTGTACGAAATTATCTCTCGCACTTTCGTCTTCTGGCCCGCAGTAAAATTCACTTTTTACTGAAACGTTGCCAGTAACCGTCTGTGAATATTCATCCGTCAATGTCTCTGGTAAAAAATTAGACGCTACGGTTCAAGGTGCGTTTAAATCGTAGAAATTGACAAATTGTCGTTTTGCACGTTCCCAAAATTACATTATTTAAGGAGACAAAGGGAACTCCCTAACCGTAGAATAATTTTCAGCAGGGTCGTCACAGGTACCGAGAAGAAGCATCCCTTGTGCATTGCTGGTGTCTTATTATGGCGTAATTTTTTACAGGTTTCGTACCGGGTCGGGTACCTGTCCAGTTTTAATTATTTTACTGCCAAACATCAGCAAATGTCTTTACACCTGTCCCCCGCAAGACCACGGCCGTCCGTTTTGACTCGGGATCTTATTGTCTCTTTGGTCCATTTATTATTTTATCCTTGAACCTCTGTAGCGACGTTGTCTCCGTGCTCGAAGAATGGGGAAAAAAAGTCACCTGAGAATTTTACCTTTCGTTTCGGGTTCGGAGGGACCATTATCTCTGCATCGTTTCGATGAGATCGAAGTATTTACTCCGGGAGGATCTCTCACTTGGATCAAGTGATTTCAATAGAGAAGGTCTTGCCAACCGATTGATGTCAATTCGCGTTCGGTTGTCGTTGAAACGAACTAGCCAGTTTAATACAGCGCTCCGTGTGAAAGTTATTCCAACGTTATTCTACGATAGAAATATTTTGGAATTTCATTGACCCGGCGATACACGATCTGGCTGTAATATTTTCGTGCAGAATTATTTATTTTCCTAAAAGGTAGTTGGAAAAAGATCTTATCTTTTCTTTCTTTCTCTCTGGATATTTTACGTTTGTTAATTACTATATCGATAAAGTTTGATACGGAGCTGAAAATATACATAGCAGTCACAAGAATATTCATTGCAACTACGCACATCTATTATCTTAATTTCGTAATTTTTTCATTCCGATTTCCGATCCAATAAACCAGGAAAAGCATCGTCAGTTTTTTTTAAATTCTGTAGCTTCGAATCCTTATTTCTCTTTAAATATTTAAAATTTATTCTTCTTTAAATATTTAATATTTATAATAAATATTGGCGTAAGTATTCGTGTACTTACCCAATATGTATCGACCGTCATTTCTCTTGCGGGGAAAAAGAAAGGCATGAGGAGAAAACTGGATATCATTCGGTTTTGGCAACTAATTAGCGGTCAGAGCGAGTGTCTTTCGATGACCGCGATATCTCGGGGGGGGAGGGGGGGGGAGGAGGCTTTTTTCCCCCATCGTAGAGAGGTTGCGCTGGCCATATCCGGATTTCAGTCGAGGAAAACTGGAACTCTCGTTCGTTTGCCAAGTGGGTTAGATTGGGTCGGGTGAGGTTAGGTAATTATATACCTTCGGCCAGTCGCGTGGGTACGACACTAAAATTACTCACGAATTTTCAACTAACGAGCTCTACCTTCGGCGCCACGAGCGGTATCCCGTTTGTCTTGCCAGACAGATTTTCCGAAACCGCGGCATCGTTGCGGGCCTTCCGTCCCGCGGAATAAAGATATTTTCGCCTAACAGATCGTTTAGCGACACTTCAACACGCAGAAACATCGTCCAACTGCTTGCAGAATTAATGTTTCGCGCGCGCGCGTCTCTCCTCGAACTGGACTTCGTTAATGCGACTGTTTTTCGAGAACCAACCACACCGAATCATCCGTTTGCACGCAATCGAGCTCATTAAGTTTATAATTAATCCTCGAGCTTGATCCTTGATGGGTTATTTGATGTTTCGATGAAATGGATATTTTCAAAGTGTGGATATATGGATATATAATACATTGACTATTAGCCGACACCGGGTCACCGTTGACCCAGAACTTGAATGTAGCGAAGAGGCAACATATTTCAAAGACAGATATTTCTGGAAATTTTGGCTGCAAGCATTAAATATAAAAATAATGTAAACGTCATTAGATAACATCCTGTACCAAAAAGTGTGTAAAGCAAAAATTCAGCTATGGGTCAAAAGTGACCCGAGTCGCTCATTTAAGTCGGCTATCCGAGGGTTAAACGAACGGATCAAAGGAGAAAAAAGCAAGAAAATCTACATAGATGTAAGTTTTCCCCGGAAGGTACAATAGCTTCGATTCTCTCGCATCATCGTGCGTACACGATGGGGCAGCAAGCTCGTTTTCGCATTCACGTACCAAACGAATCGTTTCACTTTTGTTTCTCCGTCGGATCTCGTGTTACACACGGAGCTTTTGTCTCCTGAAACAGCGGCACTTTCGCGTGCACGACTAGAAGATATCGGCGCTAGCGCCGTTCCCCGTCAACCACCTCTCTTTCTCTCCCTTGCTCTTTCTCTCTGCTCTCTTTCCGACTCAACAAGTGGACCGATGTTTTCGGCGTGGTACATAGCCCGGCAGAGAGCCAGAGAGCCATCCACCCACACTCGTAGCTCAGCTTGTCGTTGCTACATGAGTGAATGCCGGCTTGTGCGGGCAAAAACGCTGGCCCTTCGCGCTAGGGGTTGCTTCCTGTGAGCCGAGCATCAGAAACGAGCGGGGCGAGGGGAGGATAAACCGAAACGTTGCCAGGCCCCCGACCACTGCACGTCGTGGAAAGAACAGAGTGTTGTATACGTGATGTCTTCTCTCTGGGTCCGGAGGGAGGCCCGTGTCTAGCAACAGCTTCGAAATCCTTCGAACGTTTCTTCGACTCCTTTCGACTTTTCGAACAATTTTGCAAACTTGGGGAAAATTGTGACACGCGACTAATTTCAGACGCGTACATTTCATTACATATTTATTTATTTCTTGTGCCGAGTTTAAACTTGGATTCGAAAAAAGGCAATGAACAATTGCAAGTTCCAAGTGCCCAGTGATAGTAATTGAGGGCCAACAGCGTAAACCGAAACGTCAAGTACGAAAGAAACTCATTCTGCTAGTTCCAGTCCTTGATATTTCTGCAAATACGTATTCTGGTAATTCTAGTAGTAGTTAGATTGCGAAAATCTGATTTTGTAAGCTTTGCGACCACAAGTTCTAAAGTCTACAAGTTTCGCGTTGTAAATTTAATAGCATCTAAAATTGTAAAGAAGCAGGAGAAGGAATTTAAATATTCGTTTATCACGTGGCCGTAGATATAATATTACGTAGAAACATGGAGTCTCGCATTAATTCAAAAAAGACTTGGACCATTCGTAGAAATCAGTATATAGTTATAAAAGCAAAACATATAGTTAAAACTTAAAGTTAAAAAAAAGTTATAGTTAAAAAAATATGTAATTAAAAACAAAAGTGAACAAAAACGATTTCTGCAAATATCAATAATACATCTCCACCTTTAGTGAGAAACGACGGGGGAATTGCTTTGTTCGAGAGATTAGATAAAATCTAAACGTCGAATCAACTGCCTTCCGCGATCGTTAAATTAATCTAATGTCCGCCATTTCGCTCGTTAAACAGCTTCGTCGACAAATTTGTTCGAGGACTTGTTCGAAAGAAATTCAAATACCCATCGCTATCCGCGCGTCGCTGGAAGAGTGGTGGGGATAGTTTCGGCGGTGCCGGCGGTGGGGGGGACGTCGTTCAAAAGGGAAGTGGTGGGGGGGCTGCCTCCCTTCGGAAAGCGTCAGTCTCGTCGCGTACAGTGAACGGTGAGGAGCTTTCGTCAATGCTCCGCGTCTTTATTCGTTCATCTCCCCTGTTTCCTTCCGCTCGTTCCATCTCGTTGTATCTCAAGTTTCGTGCGAAACGCGTGAGGTTCGCAAAGGTTTTGTGATCGCTTTGGTGTTCTTCCATCGTGTGTTGGCGTGGACCTCTGGTGTACCACGAAGTACAACGTATAACTGTTTAACAACACGACGCGTAGATCCGGAGCTTTCTCGGCGTCGGGGGTCTCTGCGTATCGGTATTACGTTTTCGTCGGAATCGTAATATCGATACACCGAGCAATATCTCTCTCCCGTGACCGTGGTAGAAACAGGTGTTCAAAGGCTGATCGGAAAGCGACGCCACGCGAACGATGGTGCGGTGGTGAGCGGGTGATTCGTAACGCTGCTACGCGATGCGTCCTCGTGGCACGCGGCGTTGGCCCCTGCACAACAGTATCCACGTATCGACGATTCCATCACGACGACGACGATGATGATGATGATTGCTGGTGTCTTGAGAGAATTCCGCCACGCGTGTTGCGTTTACCAAGAATTCCTCGGACAGTAATGCCTCGTTTACCGGCCTTGTTCGTTGTTGATATTCCGTTTTCCGTGGAAATTGTTGTTAATTTCACCGAGAGCACGCTGCTCCGTTTTTGTCGAGTGAGAATTGTACGTACGCAGTTTCGCTACGGTGGCGTCTCGTGTTTATAAATACTGGCGGCGGGCAAACACGGAGTTCGTTGGACGATGAAAGCGATAAACAATCTGTATCGAGACGCGATCGTCGGCCAGATTTGATATTTGACTCGCGGTGACTCGTTGGCGTTGCCAGAAATCCTGCGCGTCGTGGTCGCAGAATGCAGTCGAACACGATAGTGCGCGATGTCGCCAGCACCGAGAAATTGATGGTGAACAACAACAATCTGAACAACAACGGCTCGCCTGGCGCTGATATAATGTTCCAGATGGAAGATGATAGTCTAACGCAGCTCGGAAGCGTATTCCAGTCGGCGTATCAGTCGATCGTCGGTGGTAGTGCTCAGGTAAGGGGAGAAATTAATCTGTTTAACAAGGAATGTACAATTCGATGAAATATTCTTCGATGTCTCGAGACGCGATTTTCTGATACGATCGTCGCGATTTAGAGCGCGTGGTCGGGGGGGAGGAAGGAAAGTTCGATTCATCGTAGTCGAGAAAGAGAGAGAGAGAGAGAGAGAGAGAGAGAGAGTTTCTCCTGCTCGTTGGGGTTGCTGATTTCGTGTCTGTCGTGGAACGGGTAGACCGGATGCGCCAGTTGGAAACGAGTTCCTTTCAATCTGGAAGTTTTTCACGGTGCTCGGAGTTTCCCTGTAAATCCGATTGTGCGTCGATTGAAAATAGGGGCACGTTTACGATTTTCTCTGTGTATCCGACGGAGCGTGCGGAGCACGCCATCGGTCCACTGACGTCAGGATTACGTCACAAGCATGGCCGTCGTCACGTGGGCGGGCACGTCGGTCGTTCGCTCTTTTTACCCCGGCGTCCTTCTCTCTTCATTTATTCTTTTTCTTTTTTTTTTCGACGCAGGATCCCCCCTCCTCCGCCTCTCCGGGAATTTTTACTTTCGTTCGTCATAAAAATTCGTAAAGTTTTAGAATTTGGGTTGTCGGAGGCGCGTGTTGGTTCGCGACCCCCCCTTTCGTGCAGTTCGGCGGCAAAGCGGGATTTTCTAACGCACGTACGCGGAAATTGACGGCGCGAATTAGCGCGATTATCTCGCGGCGGAAAGGCGGAGCGCGCGTAATAAGGCATCGTGGAATATATATCAGAAACTCGGCAAGGGACCCAGTCGTCTATTTCGACTCGTATGCCGGCGCACAGGCAGTGAGTCATCATCATCCCTGCATTGTTTCGTTAAATGGAATTTCTATCTAATTTAAATGCGGCTTAGCCAGAAATAATGCGATTATGCGTTAGCTTATTCTGTTTGTTAATCTCCTTTGCACACCATTGTCACCCTGACGGTGAACGAGGCAGAGGTAGAACGAGCGAACGAACGAACGAACGAACCAGGGGTAAAGAGAAAGACAGAAACGAGAGAGAGGGAAAGAGAGAGAGAGAGAGAGAGAGAGAGAGCCTCGATGTTCCGTGTACCCTCCGCGCTTCCCTCCACTTTGCCGTTTTGTACGGCACTGTACATTATT
The DNA here is from genome assembly GCF_011392965.1 of Frieseomelitta varia. Lineage (NCBI taxonomy): Eukaryota > Metazoa > Arthropoda > Insecta > Hymenoptera > Apidae > Frieseomelitta > Frieseomelitta varia. Next base: position 114,795 of record NW_025110198.1, on the reverse strand, counting down.
TCAGTACAGTCCACACACAGCCGCTAGATCCTCTCTGGCTTATGGACTGGTCGCAGCGGTTCTCCTTTTCCAGTTGGAACTTTAATTTCTTCTTAATCGCCGCCTCCGGAAGTTCCATCGTTCGATAAATCTCTCCGTTGCTCGCCGAGCGTGTTTTACTCCGCTCTATAACGCAACTGCGCCCACGTTTCTCTCTATTCTCTCGGTCTCTTTCTTCTTCTTCTTCTTCTTCTTCTTCGTTTTTTCTTTTTTTTCTTTTCTCCTTCTCCCCTTTCCCTTCCATCTCTGCGTTTCATCGCTTCGCTTCTACGGAGTAGATCCGCTCCGGATCTACGTTAGATGCGAGATGGATCGATCGGTAATTTTTTTTTTTTTTCCCCGATGGAACGATAATTGCGCAATTGTCGAGCAATTTTTGCCTCGCGACCAGTTCTCGCCTCTTTTTCGGCCGGCTTATTAGCGGTACAAAAGCGACGATCATTACAAAAGACTGGCGTCACCACGCGAGACAACAGGTTGCCTCGGCTAGTCTTCTCTTACCTGAATGACGTTAGATCGACAGCTGCCGCTCCATTATTCCACAAACTTTTGCAATAGCTTCACCAAATTGCCAATTACAGGAGAGAGAGATACGTTGATTGCTACTCGAACGTAACGAAATTCGCATTAAACGCACGCGATTAAAAATTGAAGATGCTATATTCTTTCTATCGCTGGTTCACGATAGGGTCTGGTCACTTTGAAATTTCATTAACGCTGATATTTATGCGTTTGTACATTAACGTGTCATATGCGTAATTAAGTACTCGTTGAACAAGCTGGCAAGGAGATATATGAAATTTCAAACCGATTTGAAAATGTCTTATACAGTATACACGAAAATTGTGTTGCATTTCGTATATAAAATATTGCTCTTCGTGAATCTGTTCTAAAGTTCGACGTTGTGATTGATAGAAATCTATCTTATTAAAAAATTTCAAACGATACTTTGTAATAAAACAGTAACAATATTTCAGATTCCTCTGAAATTTGATTAATACTTTTGCGTCTTCAGGTATCTTGCAAGTGCATGAAAACTCACTTAGTCCATCGTACTACGAAAGAAAATCCAAAACGTATTCATAAAAAGTTTTTTCAAGCTTGCAAAGACTTTCGCTAGCCGTTATGTTTGTTCAATGAAAATAACTCTGACGAAGACACAACGTTGAATGCAGATCGCAAATTTGTTAAAGAATCGCCTATCAAGAGGGCAGAGGTTACACTGCCTCCTTATTCTTTTTCATCTTTTTTCTTTTCTTGGGGGTATGTCTCCCCTCGATCTCGATTTCTGGTGAAACCAGTTTTTGATCGGGCCGAGGTAAGGCCAGCCATTTCCGGTCGGTGCTCCTCCCTTCGTCCGTGGCTCATATCCGGCACAACACTTGCAACGTTTGAAACATTCCGCTCTCTCTTTCTCTCTCTCTCTCTCTCTCTCTCTCTCTCGGAGAGCTTTTTTCCGCACTTTTGTCGGGCGTAAAATCTTGGCCGAGTCATCGTCGGAGGAGGCGGCCACTTGAAAATACAATAACAAAAAACGGTGCGTTATGAAAGCGTTATCTCTCTTTGGGCCAGACTTAATTAGCCGCGTGTGCGCAAGCGAGCGAGCGCTCGCGCGTTCATTTTTCCGCTAAAAGCGGAGTTGAAATTAAGCGTTTAAATTAGCGGCTCGCTGGCCGTGTAAGTGGCCAACGGGGATATCATTTCGTAACCCCTAACCCACGCCGATGCTCTCTCGACTCTCTGTCAGTTTCGATCGCGTTTTCTTTCGGGGGGTGTTCGTCACGTCGCGCTCGCTGTGTGCCACGAGTGTTAGCCAGAGTGAAATTCCATTTGGATCTGGCTTGTGCGTTGAAATGGAATACTTGCGGATATTTTCGCGATACCGCGTGTTTTACGAAATACAGGTGTTCATAAGTACATTGGGTTGTTGAAATTTGAACTTGTACTTTGAAGTAGTCGATAAATGTCGATTTAGTCACCGATTGTAAAAATTAGAAGAATCAATCAAAGTGGATTTATCATATTTTCCTCGCGCAGCAATCGTCTTTGATTAAAATTTTTCAATAAATATAACTGGACATCTCAACATACACAGACACTTATTTCCGCCATCTTTTAACAAAGCTTTAAAGCATAGTTTGTCTCTCATTCCACGTGTATGTTAACCTATTGCGTTGGCTGAACCGATTGCGGACCATAACGAGTGACCAACACCGTGTACAATAATTCGTCGCTTTCTTTTCGAACTCGTCGGTACGATATCTCGCTGGATAGAAATGATTGAGGAGTAATAAATTTATTATTCGCTTGACTTAAATATACTTAAAACTGAAAAAAATGTTGCAATTATAGCAAAAAAGAAATATTCTCGATATTTGTAGCACGTCATTCGTAGCGCAAGAGGTTAATACGCGAATCGGTATTCCAGTTTGTGTAATTTTTCACGCGTGTATTTCCGTACACGCGTTCTCTGTTAAACACGCATCATGCGGAAAGATCGTCAGAGAGGAGAGAGAGAGGGAGAGAGGGACAAAGTTAAGGGAAGAACTTGCCGATGGCGTCTACAGAGCGAACGATAGAACGAGAGAAACGAGAAAGCGAAAGTGTGCTCGATGGCGGTGGTCCTGGCGGTGTGTTCTCAACGATTCGATTAAAACTCGAATTCGAGGCGATCGTGGCAATTGGCGGCGATGCTTCCTCGGTTCGATCGTGAAAGCCGTCTGAGAGGGACGGAGGGGAGTGATCGGAGTCGATTTTACGGGCTATCCAGGCGCGATCGTTGTCAGAAAAGCGGCGTCGTTCGACTTCCAGGAGGTCGGGGCGTAATTGCCGCTGAAAACCAAGGGGGATTGAATGAAACCGATAGGACCCGTTACGTCGCCTCGTTTCACCTGTCCGTCCACTCGGTTAACGACGCAGCCGCTCAGAGGCCAGAATTTTATGTAAATCGAGGCACGAGCGCGCCGCGCGACGTATGGGTAACATTCGGCTTAAGGACCGTGCGAACCGATCGGGTATCGATCGTTTTCACGATAATCTATTCGACGGTTTTAGAATCGCAAAGTCTCGGTATATGTATACCACGGTAGTTGAACCGGTCGATTTTCACATTCGACTCGCGTAAAAGATGCGTCGTGCGTCCTTGTCGATGAAACGGTTGTTAGGGTTGATTTTTGCCATTTGTAGCGGAATCGACCCTTTCGCTCTTCCCGGACGCGTGTACGTAGCTAGAGAGCTGAAACCCAAGTCTCTTTATATCGTAACGAGAAAACTCTGCCTTTGGAAATTAAATTTCCATTCAGATAGTTAACCCTCTCGGAAGTTCAAACTCAACATTTTAAAATTATTTTAAAATTGTGCTATGGCATTGTATCGGATCTTGAACAACTGCGATTAACTAATGATCATTGTCTCTTGCAAGTGAACGAAATTCTGGTTAGTTACAGTTAACGAGAGGATGTAGAAAGAATAAAAGAATAAATGTAAATCTCTCGACGATTACTTGGGACACCTCGGACATCTCGTTCGTCAAAATGAGACAGTTTATCCGAACGTGTACCCGATGTAACCGCATTCTGTGATCGCGAGCCGCGGTTGATGGGACGTCGATGGCCGGATATCGAGGCAGGGATCTTGAGAGTGAGAGTCACTGGGCGTCACGAGGGCTAGGTTAAAAGCGGCAATGAATAGAATTGATATAAATGGGACGGCGACCTGGCTCCGGTCTCGAAGTTGATTGTTTTTTCTTTCCCCTATCGTCGAATTGGTCGACAAGTGCCACTTTATTACTGCGACCAGTGCGTTTTCGAGCTATTGTCGAACGGTAGCGAGAAATGCTTTCTGTCTTTATCCTTCGTTTCTACTTTTTGCTTTTAACCCTATTCTATAAAAAAAAAAAAAATAAAAATAAAATCTTGCAGTATCTTCACGCATAAAGTAACTATCCATCCTCGTTCAATGATCAGTCTCAATTTTCTCGAAAATTTCCTACACTTTCCGTCTAATCCAAGATCGCAATAGGTTGAATTACCAATATCAACTCTCCGTTGAGCGAACTGCTATTTTCGTTATACTTTTGCACGGAGTGAAACGAATCCATCGAGCATATTCGGACACAGGATTCGAATCCTGTACCACGGACGAAAAGCCAGAAGCCAAAGGGGGCCTGGGCGTGCGAATTTCCGTGCGTGTCCACGGTTCCGGTTGATCGTCGCTGCTCGTCTCTCGTAATCTATGGTTGGGATTAGCATTAGTACTTAGGCACGTATGTGTAACCCATATGATCACGCTTGTAGCTACATCTTGGCACACGCGCACACGCGTACACGCGCACACGCGCCTCCGGCCCTCCCAGTCCACTACGACAATTTGCGCCCGACAAGTACACACGCGTAAATAGATACTCCGGCAAGGAATATACTCGCACCGTCACATACGCGTAATTAGACGCGTATATACACGCACGCGTGCGCATGCACGCACGCGATGGAGGCTGATACACGTGAATTCGACTCGCATACCAGCTACTCGCGTGACAACGGTGTATCCCTTGCGCCTGCAGCTCCACTAATAGCAGTATCCTAGGATCCGACGCGCGGTCCACTGATATATCCATTCCTCGTAACCATTATCCCTCGCTTCTGTTTGCACGAATACGTAACGCCGAGACACGCGTATTCCGTCGTGCACGCGTTCCCCGCTCCGTTATTATTTTTCGTGTGGCAAATTAAATCAATCGTTGGCGGATTAGTACGTCAGAAATGAAAGAGCCAGGGGGAACGACTCGAGAGATTTACGGTACGACAAAGAGCGCGAGATGTTGGAAATTGTGGATGATGGTAGAAATCACGATTCGCGGTATGAAAATAGCAGTAAAACTGGTACTGCTCGTGATCCTTCGAATTTGTCGCTTCCAGCGTTAACATTGAAACAAAGTTGTCAGAATGATCAATTTGCAATTATTTTTACAATAGTTTTGCAGACTTGCAGCGTTGCTTTTTTTTTTCAGAGATGCTAATGATATTTGTAAAATACAAGTTCATCATCGTATAAGTGCAAATCTTTTCCTATCCCCTGCATTCTAATTTCTTTGACTCTGTGTTTTTCAACTTTCGTGAAAACTTAAACTCTCTACGCGTCGGATTTCACAGTCGAGCGTGTTTCTGTTCTATACGTTTGTGACAAAGTATATTTCTTTTTCTAACGAATCATGTTTTTCGCTTTATCCATTAAAATTTCCTTCCGAGCCTAAATATTTTTCATATGCTTCAAAATTGCAGTATTTTCTCAGTTTCAAGTATATTTAAATGTACTTAAACCCAGCAAAATAAATGATAAATTTATTACTTCTTAGTAGTTTCTGTCCAGTGATGTTATTCCAGCCCCGAGTTGGAAAATGAAGCGACGAATTATTGTACACGGTTTGGTCACTCGTTATGGTCCGTGAATCAGTTGCCAGCGCAAGGGGTTTAAAAACTAACGATCAAAGTAATTCTAATCCCTGGCAACGATGGATTGCGATTTAATCGGAAATTCTTGACGCATCCCCTCTCCCCGCCCCCTCCAACCCTTTCCCCTTAACGTCTAAATCCTCAAGGAAGCACCGTATAATAGCTGAAATATTCGCCGTACGTGTGACAGCCTCGCCGAGGTGCGATTTAATCAAGCGGAAATTAATAAAGCAAGGCGAAAACGCGTCGGAAAATCGCGTCGCCCGTTTCGTTCTAATTGCCCTGTATACCCGTGCTCACCTGTGTTTGATCTCGCATACGTATCGGCCCCCTGACAAGATGCACACGTATATCCGCGTCTATATGGATCTCGCGCGCGCGTGCGAGCGCCAGGCATACATAGCCGTACGACGAGAGGCTCGACAGGAATGTGTGATACGTATATAAACGGTCTACAACCGTACACCAACCACCCTCTCCCTCCCCCTCGTCTATGTATACACATGTGCCTGGAGCTACTGTATAGACACCATATATACGTCCGATTATTAGTGTGTCACACACGCTTGATTTGGTAGCGGGCTTATAACGGCCGCCATAGCGCCGAGAGGCGCCAGCTGGATGTGTTTCGGAACGCGCCACCCTCCCTTCCACCCCCTCTCTTCCGCGATCCCTTGCTATCTGCTGTCTCGTTCCCGCTCGCGTACGATTCACGATGCACGATGCACGACGATGACGTTGATGATGACGCAGCCGACGATACCGTCCAGCCAGTTTCGCCGAGTTTTACCAGATTCGAGTTGAACGATTTGAGAAGATTTTGGCTGGCAGTAGTAGTTTGGCAGCTCGGTCCGAATTTCGTGGCTTTTACAGGCAGTTGAAGGCAGTTGAAGGCGTGAAATTGTCGCGAATACGTCACGACAATTGATAATTTTCCTTATTTTGGTTATAAAGGTTGGTTAATTACAGCCGTCGTCATTAATTTGCAATGAGGCACAACCATCGCGAACATGCGAACGCGTAACAGTGTCGGAACTTTGCTGGAAATTTTACAACCATCGACGACCAGAGTACGGCGGAATTGCTCTCGTGTTTTCAGCAAAATGCAAAATGCAAGCGCGCGCGCGCGCTGAACGAGAGTGTTTCAGATTAGAACGCAGATACAGAACGGCAGAAGGTTACTTAACATATTCATCGTACAGCGAAGAGATAACGACTGGCGGAAGAGGGAAACTTTGGACTCTTTGTCCTCCGATTTAATCAGCTTATACGATAATTACACGTCGTTAGGCGCGACTTTTCTTCGCGACCGAGGTGCCAACAAACAATGGTTATTAGCGTCGATATTATTAGCCGCGTTAGCCGAGGCGTGTACCAGCGATTTACTAATGCGACGCGAGTGGGCGTCGCCCGTACGCCACGGAATAGTCCAATAGTCCCGATATATGTGTGTATTCCTGTGGTCGATTGTGTCTAGAAACGTTGCGTGTATATTGTCACTCCGCACAAAGGAGGGTGGGTGTACCACTATAATTACGCACGTTCAGCCCTATTTTACACTAACGGTTTCCTTCTACTTCTGTTTTCAGGTGAGTTGACAGTACCTTCTGCTTGTTGTATATGGTTGTCGATTTCGACGACGCGATTCTCGGACCGAGTCTCTCGGCCGCGAGTGGCTGTCACAGCGAGAGCCAAAAGTGAGTATACACCTGGTTGTCGGTCGAAATTTTTTCGGAAATTTATCACTGTTACACGAAAACCTCCGGCACGTTGACGAACTTGTTAATTTAGATATTTACGAGTTTAACGAGAATGATCAACTCGTAATTTCAGTAGGTACGTTAATCTTTTCAGGCAATATGTCTCGATAGTTTTTTACCGAGAAGAGATCTCTATTTTCGAAAAAAAGAAAAATATCAAATCCCATTTCTTTGATATCGTGCAACTTTCATGTCGAACTTTTTTTCACTCTTTCTTATGATAAATACATTTCGAACAATTCAAAGAGGCTAGCCAAGAGTTGGATAAATAACGCGAACGAATTTGTTACGCAACCTAATATTTTCGTGACATACTCTTTCGGTTTCTTCGTTTCGATCGCAAGTTCGATCGATTTTTTTTTTCTTTTTTAATCTTCGGAGCAGCTCGTTATTACCTTTTCGAATGTTCTTTTCTAATTTTCCGAGACGGGAGGATAACGCGTAGCGTAACCGTGACTCGGAACTTTAACGAGAAGCAACCGAGAGGGAAGCAGCGTGAAAAAAAAGGAAGAAGAAGAGGGAAAAAAAAAAGGAATGAAACGAGGGACGTTGGGTCCGCAGCGAGACGAAAGAAAACGAAGGAAACATGGCGACTTTCGGGCCATATGGCGTTTACGGATACCCAAGCACCGTAAAACTTTCATGGACATAACCTGACCTCCCTCTCCTTCCTTCCCTCGTCTCGAACAGGAGCCTTAATCAACAACCGTCAGGCCCTTAAACGACGAATGGTTTCGGTCTGAAGTCACGAAACCAAAGGGCTTTAGATAGAAGAGCCTAAGTCGCTAGCAATTTCCTTCGAATTCACCGTTCTATTTTTTCGCTTTTGTAACGTCTGTTAACTCGTTAAGAATATTTCTTGACACCGCAGCTACGAGATGAAATTTCGAGGATTAGCTTAGGCATCTCTTTGTCTCTTTCAGAAAATTGAAGTATTTATAATATTTGGGATTATATTGGTGAACGCACTGACTATCTTTTCATACCGCAGCTCTATCAGCTACGAAGTTTCGAGGATTAGCCTTTAGCACTTTTCCATCTTCTTTTTCAAAAAAAAAAAAAAAAAAAATCAAAGTATTATTGTAACATTGCGATCACATTCTCGATAGGTTGAGACGTAGATTCTTCGGAAATTTGTATCTGAAGTTCCACAACAACAGCAACAACTGCAACGTGTTTCTCTCATAGCACGATTTCTCTCGAATTCGTAGTCCTACATTCCCTTTTTCAAATCCCATTTCCCTCCTTCGACGTTGGTTAAGATGCGCGATAAGAAGTCAGAATTATCGTCGCGGAAATTGGAACACGGGTTATTAAGCCCTTCAGACATTTGTATCCGAAATTCCACACGGTATAATGCATGCGAGGGCTGACACGGAATACCAATATACGCACGCCTGTACACACAAACACAAACATACATACACACACACATATCTACACGTACGTATGTACAGACACGTTCTTGCCACCGAAACGGTCCTCACCTTCGACTCCAGGGATCGATCTGCATAGTGGTAGCTCGCATAATCGCGCAAAACGTTGTAGAGGACGCGTGTAGAGTACCCCGTACACATGCACGCGATGCGGATTCGCCTCTATACGTGTATCTGTCTGCTGTCTCTCTCTCTCTCCCCCCCTCCTCTTTCTGTGTATGCGTATTTATATACGTGTGTGCCTGCAGCTCCATAACGCGGCGAACGTGCAACACAGGTTAGGGTGTCTCGGGGGTTGGATCGAGCTTAGATTAGGTTGGCTCGAGCCAGTTCCGATTTCCGTTGAGATCTCACGCTAGATCGTGCCTACCTCGGTGCCTACCTCCGAGATTTCTGCGTCGCTTCGACTCCTCCTTCGGCTTCCTCTCTCTGTCTCTCTCTCTCTTTCTCTCTCTCATTTTTATTTCCTTCTTTTCGCGCTTTTCTCCAACGTGCTTCTGCCGTGCAATTTGCTCGTCCGCGAAATGCTCGAGTACCCGACGCTTTTGTAATTCAATTACACGCACCGCCCCCAGAGATTACATTATTTTCTGCTTCTTCGCGTTATCTGGATCGAGTTCCAGTTGTGCCTTTGCCGCGATTTCCACGATGATTGGTTGGAACGACGCGGATCTTGCGAGTTTTTATCGAGGAGAGACTCGAAAGAGAAGTATCGACGCACGAAAGATCGAGTATCGTGCGTTAACCCCGAAGTTTCGCGTACTTTATTTTGCCCGGTTACTCTGCCGAGAAGAGAGATTTCAAAATTTCAAAGTCGAGTGATTCATTCGTGCCTAGCATCGTTCGATAAATTGAATAAAGGATTGCTCCAGTTGCAAGTAAGAGGTTGCAATAAGGAGGTTTTACGAATAAAGGAGGTTTCACGCGCATCTTACGAGCAATATCGCGTCGTTCAGATATTTCGCCCCCCCCCCTCTCTCTCTCTCTCTCGTTTGCCAAGCGCGACTTTAACCTCGCCAAAGAACCGATTTCTCGTCCTCGTTCTTCGCCAAACGAGCTTATCGTTTCCTATCAAACTTTAATTCCAACACGGTCGAAATCGTTGGCTGAATAATTGAGAGAAACCCGTGGCGTGTGGCGTACCCCCCGTACGGTACACGGCGCGCATCGTATCAGGTTCGGATTAGGGTTGCCCCCGAGCCAGTTCCGATTTCCGTGCAGATCTCACGGTAGATGGTGCCTACCACGGTGCCAGCCTCCAGATTATATCCTGCTAGATCCTCCGGCGAATTTACGTCCCTACGTGTGCTGCTTGCTCCTTGCTATTGTTATTCCTCGCCACCGCCACCCCTTCTTACCCCTCCCTTTCAACAACCATCTCTCCTTCCCTCAGCGCGCGTTTAAGCGCTGCAAACTTTTCTCGATTTCTCCAGTCGTGAAACTCTCTCTCTCTCTCTCTCTCTCTCTCTCTCTCTCTCTCTCTCTCTCTCTCTCTCTCTCTCTCTCTCTCTCTCTCCCTTTCGATCTTCCCGCAGCCACGCGATAGTCACGGGAAGCAAGAAGTTTTCGCTTTCGAAGGATAGAATCGCCGAACGTCTGAATTTCGCTCTTTTATTCGCCACAACGGCTCTCTGTATATGTGCGTGTGTGTGTGTATGTGTGTGTCTTCGATCTCTCGCGCGGCTTTTCACCTTCTTACGTACATGCTCGCACTTTTATCGCTGCAGCTCCCCTTCTCCCCCTCCGTTCGTGAGTTATGGCGCGACCATGTTTCGAAATATCCCTGCAGTTTCCGATGCGTGTGCGCGCAGTCTTCTGAGAACGAGAGAGGGAGAGAGAGAGAGAGAAAGAGAACGTAGTAGTCGCTGTTAATTACGATTTATCGTTGCTTAATTGAAATTTATTTCGCCGTCGTTGTTCTCCGTCGGTGTCTTTGCCTGACGTAATCGATATATCGGGGATTAATACGAAAAACGGCCGGTGATAAACGATAAAGTTTGTCGCATCGACCGATAATCTTTGTCGAAAGCGACATATATATACGTACAGTCGTATGTTCGTGGACACCCGGGATTTATGGTAGGAGAGGAAAGTGTACAAATTAATAATTACGAGAAAGATTTGTTATCTTTTCGTAGAGCTGTTAAACTGGAGTTATCTGTGAAAATGGTAGTAACAGTATGTTTCGTCGTTTTTATGGTACGTGTTCTGTTTAGACGTCGCAAGTCGAGAAAATTCTTTTTAATCCATTAAAGATCGGTGTCTTGTTAATCTCAGAATATTTTGCACCACTCTCACAACGTATTCGCATCGTAACATTATTCAACTCACGATGATCCGGGTTTGCCGCGAATATTATAAAATACAAAATTATTGCGAAACATGCTCGAAAGATACTCGAGTACTCGCGATTTGTTTTAGACCGAACTGTACATATTTCGTCGCGAATGGTGTTGTCCGTAATGACACGTAACTTACGAAAAAAGAAGTTCCCTCCCGTGGATGACATACTCTGCTAAAACGACACGTGTACGTTGGTCGCGAACGGCAAATGATCGATTCAAATTAACTTATGGACGACATCTCTCGATTCGAATAACATCTTGAATTCCCAAGTAGCTGGTAATTGCTCGATAGAGCAATTTCGTTTTCCCTTTGTACTTTGTACATTTGCGAGAAAACATTTTTGGACGTCGTTTTTTTTAGAAATATTCTCTCTCTTCATCTCTTTCCTACACTTCTCGAACAGTGTACTCGACGAAACACGCTGCTTTCTACGACGAAATTATTGACTGTTGCTATAAATACACCCGCTAACGCTTGCTATAGCTATTTGCACGAACCTTCCAATATGGAGATCCCTAGTCCATGTGGTTTTTCTCCCTGTATTCGAGGGCTCCGATTTTCGCGTTTTATTTATTGAAGGAGAAAGAAACGCGCGGAAATTAATGATCTATCGGTGCGCAGAATTTATAGCGATTTGATTTTCCTCGAAACGAAGATGCAATAGTGTCGTTGGATTGCGAGTGGTAATTTATGTTACGTCAGGCTTGGAATTTGGAGCACTTAATTTCACTTTGTTGTATTGCTTCATGTTCTGAACTCAAATGTCGAAATTAAATCTCAGTTGCTGAATCGTTCTGAATTTCTAAAGACGATAGACAGTTTTTATTGTGCGTGTAAAAATTGTAAAAATTCCTACTACTTTGATCATCAATATCTTTGACGACACTACTTAAGACTCAATAATAATAGTGATTGCTCTCAGAAACTTTCTTGAAAAGTCTCTATCGTTTTAAAAAATTTAAATCTTACAAATACATCGTAAAACCACTGATTGCATTCTAAAGAGAACAAAAAGAAAAGAGAAAAATAAAATAGGAAGAGGAAAAAACTAGATCTTTCTTCCTATCGTGACAATCTCTCTTCGTTTCAATGTCTTCCCGATGAGAAGGAATTTTTCTTGAGAGTTTTAGCTTTTTATTTATTTTTTCTTTTTTTTTTTTTTTTTAGCGTCTCTTTATGGTAGCTCGATCGTTCATCACGAAGTCGTGGCGTGGATAGATATCGTGCGAGCCACGTCGAATCTGTTCTCACACGGTGTTGTTTAAGCGACAAGACTGGGATTTTAATTCGAGCCTGGTGACCGGTCCTGAAATTCGATCCAAAATTAGGAGGACGGTCCCGGGGGAGTTCCGGGGTCTCCGTAGAAACACGAGAATATTCCCGATGGACCCGGTGGAGAATTATGGTTTCGACCGTCAAAAATTATGGTTTTGCTACGCCAATGGGTGGGTCATTTCCTGAGTTTCGGGGTTTTTGCACGTCTCCTCTCATTCTTTCTCCCTCCCCTCTTTTTTTCTTCGCCTCATCCGGCCTTTTTCTCTCCTTAACCGTGGCTACCTTGTTCTTCCTCCTTCTTCTTCTTCTTCTTCTCCCATCTTCTCCAAGAAGAAATGATCGCTTCGTTTCACACAGGAGAGAAGAGAAATTACCGACGGAGAAAAAGAAAAAAAAAAAAAAGAAAGAGGAAAGGGAGAAGCTGCGGAAAAAATGTGACCCTCGTGCTCGCGGCCAAATCGAAAGAATCCCTCGCCCTGGATCTCGATGATGAACATGGTCCGCGCCGAAAATGACTTTCCATTATGACGAAACGAATACTTTTTCTCGCGAGAGGGAAAGAGAGAGAAAACGAAAGGAAAAAGAGAGACAGCGAGATTGGAAACCGGTCAATATGTAGATCTCGAGGAGAAGATTACGTCGAAGAGTCGAACTGGACGTTGGCGGATCGATAAGGCTCGTTTCTCTTCGGTTTTGTTTGCTTTTTTCCTTTTTCCCTTTTTTCTTTTTTTCATGTTGTTGCGAGGCAGAATAGAGGGATTCCCTTCGCGGCGAGACATTTCAATCCGCGGATATCGCGACGAATTCGCCATTTTTCAAATGGCCGAGATTAACGTAATAAATAAGTCGAAGCTATGATGAAGAAAGAAGAGAGAGAAAAAAAAAAAGAGAAACAAGAAAAAAACTGCGAACGTTCCAGACTTGATGCGTCGATCTCTCTTTACACAGGTGTGCCTAATCTGAACTTCTTTTCAACTATCGACGATTAAATTGTGCAATCGTGTTGATAGCCGGCTTGGTTCGAGAGGCTCTCTCCTTGTTTTTCATTCGCTACTTCTCGATCGTTTCTCCAGTCGGCCGAAGTATCAAAATTTAGCGAAGAGCACGAGGAAAGAAGCTCGAAAAATTGTAGCGTAATTTGTCGCGTAAATTAGCGAATCTTTTGCTTAATTTCTAACATTAAAATACTCCCTTGTGCAGGGAGCGCAAAAGCATTTGAATGGTCATTGTTAAAATTCAGTATTCAACGAGACTATCGATAATTCGTACGAATTCGTACTGTTAACCAAATTTGAAATTATTTTACGCGGCGTGTGCAGCAGTAAGGGTTGAAACAATTTCGTCAGCATGATTCATGCACTTGTGCTATTCTCCAATTCACCTGAAAAACCAATAGAGAAAAAAGAGAAAGAGAGAGAAAAGAGAATAAGAAAGGAGAGTGGGAAGGGGGGAACTTAGTAAGAGTAATTACAGCAGGGTAGATTTACGGACTGGGGGTAGTTGGCTGAAATTTTCTGTCGGACCGACCATAATTTTCGCTCTTTCCTGCCCCCCGCTCCCCCGTTATCGTTCTCTCATCTTTCGCGCTGGTAACCTGTGGAAAATCTATCCGCCTGATCTTTCCTCGACTCTGGCTTGGCCCGGTCGACGCGAAGCTGGTGATTTAGGTTTTCGAAGGTTCTTAATCCCTCTCGTCTCTCCTTGCACACAACATCGTTATTGCTGTTCTCTGTGTAAAACAATGAGATTAGCACCGCTCCGAAAACCGGTCGCGCGCTTTTAAAACCCATAATCCTGGTTGAGGAGACCTGCTAGAGGATAGTGTGCTACCGCCTGTACCGTTTCTCCTTCCTTCTCCTTCCTTGTTTCTTCGCAGCCCTCTTTGCAACCGTATTATCCATACAACTGGTGCGTCTCCGTCCGTACCTGTTCCCGGTATTCTCACGTGTGCATATCCTCGTGTCAAGGGCCGTGAACCTCGATGACCCAACGTTGTTGTACGAATATTCGTTCTGCAAGAACGTTTCTCTTTTTTCCTTTGTCTAAATTTCTTTTTTTGCTTCCGACCGAGAAAGAGAGAGAGAGAGAAAAACAAGAAGTACTCTCGAGATTTCAATTCTCGGAGTGTTAGCAACGAATGAGAATGATTCGGAAGAGGAACTTGCGACATTTTCATTCTTCCGTGTATTGTAACAACACGTGACAAAGATTTGTTATTGTTTTAAAGGAAACGGTGTATCTTTGCGTTTTTATATTTTTATATATCTGAAGGTATCTAAAAGAAGGGTTTATATTGGATTTTCTTCGCTTTCGAAAACTCGAACTAAATTAAATATATTGAAGAAATTTCACATTATGTACGTTGCAATCGTTCTCTCGTTTCTCGTTTTCTTTTCCTCGCGGATTCCTCTTTCTCTTTCTCCTTCGACACGAGCGGAATTTACATTCGCGCAGACGGCGGACGCGCCTCGGGTTTTCATATGACAACGATGCAGGGCAGATAGTGCGCATGCGCGTGTGCATTCACACGTACTCGCTGTAACGGCGCTGACGCATGCGCGTACGTCGTCTCGTAGCAGCTGTCCGCCAGGTGCGTGGATCGTTCGACCAATCAGGGGGCTCCCCTTGACCGGGGGGTGCTCAACCTTCGGTGCCCTCGATTACCTGCACCCTTTTCCCGTAGGTTCTTGTAACCTGCGACCAGTTATCCCGATTCCTATTTCATCTACGCGTATATTCCCTCCCTCGCGAAATATTTGCCTTTTTATTTGCTCTTGGCTAACCGTGACGTGTTGTTCCACGTTTTGCTCTTTTCCGAGAAAAACTCACCCGTTCCCTCTTTTTCTCTTTCTATCTCTCCCTCCTTCTTTCTTTCCCGCTTTCGCGTCAAAGACAGGATTTCGTCGACTCCCACGGTCGACCAGAGACCTCTTCGTCGAAAGTTTGCAAGTAGTGAAAGGCCTTTTCGACAATTACGAGTGGCGAAAGAGATTCACTCGAGAATTGAGAGAATTCTCTGCCGGGAGTTGCGAGCGTGTAGTAAGAGAGTCTGGGAGAGGTAGATTTCTTTCTGATGTCGAAAATACATTGCAACTAGCGAAAGATTGGAAAAGCAAACGATCTCTTCGAGAGTGGTAGTTTCTTTCCAGAATCGAAAATGTCTCAGATACTCTTTTGAAAATCGAACGACTTCTCTTGCCTCTGATTCTAATTTATTTATTTCAGTGCAGTTACTCGATCCAATGTTACAACGAAAAAAAAAAAGAAAAAAAAAAAAAGAAAGAAAAAGGAGAAGGAATTGAACTAAACCATTGAAAAATCTCCTCGAAAGATTGACGATGTTCAACTCATGCTTCTACTTGGCGTAGAACGTTGTTTCGAGACTCGGCAGCAGCAACGCATTTGGAGCGCGTTTCAAATTTGACATCGAAGAGGAGGAACGTTGGCAATTTCTCGTAAGCACGAACGTGCGAATAGCCTGGCCATTTCTGGTCGGTAATAACGAAGCACGATTTCGCCTTCTCTGCCCGCAACACGGCATCGGCTAGATGCTCTTTGAATTCACTCTGGCCAAATAACGGCAATAGCCGTGAATTGCCGCGTTATCCGAGCACGGCCAATAACCGCGGCTACTTTATCTCGCGTCCGTGATGTACCTAACTTAACCAGTTCACCTCTCGCGAACTGTGTGTGCACACGCGCAGCTGAGCGCCAGAAAAACTATGAATTTTCGTCCACGTGGGCCTGTGCACGCGCGACTTGCGAAACAAGAGATTTCTCCTTCTCTTTCTCGGCTCTCGAAACGAGTAGACGAGGAACGAGATACCCACTAGCTGTAGAAGCTAACCTAACGACCAAAGAATCGGAACGAACGAGGCGATCCATTAAAGGCGATCGGCTTCAGCTGGCTGATCCGGCTAACTTTATCCATGGCGAATTGTCCCGGGTTGACCGACAATGGACGCCCAACTCCGTCTTATTGTTCGAAAGGGGAGAAAGAAAGATATAGACGCGCCCTCCCGAAGAAAGGAGAGAGAAAGAGAGAGAGAGAGAGAGAGAGAGAGCGAGAGCCGCGGTGGCTCGTGTGTGCTGTTACATGAGGAAAATTTTTACAGCTTCCATTCGGCGTAATCACTTATTGTGCGAGTCTCGCGAGCGAGAGCCCGGCCTGTGTGCTACTATTATTCGACGATAGGTGTACCGTGTAAAACATAAAAGGGTACAAATGTCTGGCGGACCGGGTGAAATCGGCGTCTCTCTCTCTCTTTTACGTTGTGGAGAGTGGTTTTAATCTGTCGCGAGAAAAAAGAAAAATAATGGTGCTCGAAGCAATTAGCGGATCGCTGGAGGAACATTACCGCTGCATTAACGAGATGAGCAGAAGTGACGGAGATGGATTGTCTCGTATGGTGCTTTGGTCGAGATTAATTGCAATTCGCGGTTTCTTTCGTATGGCCCGAAGTTTCAAGTCATCCGCGGTACAGTGAGTTTCGAATTGACACACGTGTCAAGTGTTGGAGTCGTGGAATCATCGTGTACATGCAAATATGCACGTTAGAGATTTAACCTCTTGCGCTGGAATGACGAGAATTTTATGTTTCGAAATTGTAGTATTTTCTCAGTTTTAAGTATATTTTTTAAGTATAAACAAAATAGGCAAAGGAAATAATAAATTTGTTACTTCTGAGTAATTTATATCCAGTGATATCATAGGGACGAGTTCAAAAAGAAAGCGACGTATTATTGTATACGGTTCGGTCACTCGTTATGGTCCGCAATCAGTTTGCCAGCGCAAGTTGGTTAAAAGCGCGCCGAGACAATTGTATTTTAAATTTCTGATTGTTGGAAGAATCAGAATATAGTGAAAGTTACAGGGTTCTTTCAAAATACGTAATCGTATAATATGACGGAGATCAATTATTTAAAAAAGAAAAGAGAAACACAGAAAGATTCCGGAATTATTCTGAATTCTAATTACCAAACTATATAAATTTTCGATATTTCTATGCCAATTGGATGGATTACTCTTCCTTACCATTTCGAATGTCTTTGAGACAAAATTGCGCGAGGATACGAAAGTGGCGGCGAAACGAAAGTGACGAAAGGTGGACACACGGGGGAGGAAAAATGTTTTTTTGTTTAGAAGCAACGGCGAGAGAGCTGCTGACCGTTTAGGGAAAACGTCGGCACCTTTGAAACGCCCGCGCTAGATTGCCGCTGATTTGCCGAGAAAACGTTGGGGAAATGTCGTGCGCGCACACGTGCACGTGCAACGTGCACCCAGCCCGAGTTTAGGCCCGCGGAACGATTGATGGCGACAGCGGAAAACAAGAGGGGTAAGCCCGGAGAAAGAGCAGTCCGTGGAAGGCAGTCAGGAAATGACATTTTCTTCGCCGTGGTGGTTTTACCGGCGGAGAAAATGCAAATTATGGGAACCGACGATTGCGAAACGTCCGTGGAATTGTCCGCCTGTTCTTATTTGTTTCTACATCATTGTTCTCCGAGCTTGCGCGAAAGCGTTTGTCACGCTCGCTGCTGAAAAAAAAAAAAAAACTGGGGGATCTCGGAAAATTTTTCGAACTTAGAAATTCCTTCTTGGGTATTCCTTTCCATAGTTGGTTGGATGCGTATAAATAAATTTAAAATTTACTAAATATTAGTTGTTTGTTATAAAATTATAAGAAATTTAATTATAGAAATTACAGAGTTATAGAAATTTAATTATAGAAAATTATAAATCGTAGAAACGTGAATTTCGCAGTCGAGCAGAATTTTCGATTTTTCGATTTCCGATGCGTGCTCGAGAAACTGACGATCCGGTCTACTTCATTGGCAGAAGCAGCAGCTAGCAGCGGCGACGGCGGAATGACGACGATACAAATATATAATCGCGAGAGCGAATTACGCGGATGATATACGGAAGCCATGTGACCGCTGAAGGCAAATCCATTTCCTGGTACATTGAGGCAAACAGTTAACGCGATTGAACATCACTTGGAATGTACGGCGAAGAGAAGCTGCAGTCAGTAAGCGTCGCGTAATGCGTGTAATTAATGATTGCTGGCACGCATCAAAGCTTCTCATTAATCTCACTAGCATGCCCGATGATGCGCGAAACGTTTGATCGTTTGATAGTAAACCAACCGATTTCACGGTGCGTCGATGGACGTTGCGTGTATCCGACGATTGCATCTGCCGCTCTGTATTCTGTTATTAATAGCGCCGATCGTCTAGCCGAACGAAACGATCGTTACGTTTGGGGATTCGTTCTTGGTCACTTAGGTTCCACGAAATTTTAGTTTATAGAAATTATCAAGGTGTACTTGGATATTTCAATTGTTTGAAAATTAGTGCGGAGAAACATGTATTGTGTATTATATTTATTTATTGTAGAAAGTCTTTGCTTCAAATTTTCCATAAATATAAATAAATATTCTCCAAACTGCTCGCGACTCATGCTTCGAAAGGGTTTAGACAAAACATTATCAAGTGAAAAATTTTATTTACTTAAAGAAACAAACTCTGAACCAGATCGTACATTTTCATTTGAAGGAAATAAAATAAACAAATGAATTTACACTTGTCAAACAGCGGATTTCGCAGAAAAATGGATATTACTGTACAAGTTTTTCTTTCCATTTCTTATTAAATTATCACTCAATTTTAGTAATTCGTTCAGCTTCGTTAAAATAGAAAGAGCGAAAGATATGTAAAGCTTCGTGCTATGCTAGTTCGACGACCAACGGAGAAAAATTCGCACGGAGACGGATGTCGTCTTGTTGCCGAGGATTTTGTGAAAACGGGTAGCAAATTATTCAGCGACTCGGCGCTTAATTGGCCCTTAATTAGTCTCCGATAATTTGCCAGGCGAATAACCGGACTCACGGTACGATGAAATCAGTCGATGAATTATTTATTGTCTCCCGTTAGATGGGTCAAGGGTACTTTGAAGTGTCTCCTCCGTGCCAAAAACCATTAGCTTGAGAAGCCTGTGATCAGTATCTCTCTCTCTCTTCTTCTTTCTTCTACTTTTTACCATTTTTCCCCACCCTTTCCACGACTTTCACTTTTCCATACTAATTTCACGACACCGCCTTTCCCGTCCCGTGCGTACGCCAATCCTCTCGATCCGGGTATCGATTCTAGGAGTGTCCTTCTCGTTTCGTGAAATTCATCGGCAGACTGCTGATTTTCGGAGAATTCGAAGAAGATGCAAAAACCGAACGCGGGCGTGACGAAAGTTCCAAATTAAAATTAGAATCGGCGTTAAATACAAGTTGAAAAAATGTAAATTAAGATCGGAGTAAGGTGGAGCTAGAAATAAAATTAGGGACAGGATGAAATTGAAATTGAAGTTAATATTGAATTAAAATTGAAATGTTATTGTGGCGACGCATATTTATTCTACTCTCTCGATTTCTGAAAAAAAAAGCTGGATTCACTCGCAGCCTGCGAACTCCGAGACTCGATTCGATTTTCGAAATTTCAAAATCCCCCTCGATCGCCTGGCCGATCGAAATTCTTTGGTCGATCGCGCGTGAAATCCCATTAGGAGTTTCGTCGGTTGTCGTACGTACGAGAGGTATATGTACCGGGTGTCCCCGGAGATACGGGGGGAATAGCGGAGAAAAGCGGCGCGAGAGGCTGCCTCGAGGGAGTTGCCACTGACTACTTGACTGACAACCAATTATACGTCCCGGTTGGTAAGGCGGACGCCGTTTATATCAAGCAAACTGGGTAGATCCGGGATCTTTTTCGGTTAATCTTGGCCGAGGGGTTAGAAAACGTCTTAAGAAGGATTAGGTAGCGAGTGGAAGGACAATCGTCCGCCGTATCCCGATATCGTGGCACAGGAAACTCGAAGTTTGGGAGTTGGTCGATTCCGTGAAAAATACTTTTATTCTCTTTCTCTTTCTTTCTAACACACAAAACGGAGAAACTGTAACTTTTTCTGTCGATACGTGTGGTAGCAAAGTTGATTTGAGAAATCTCCTTCCGAGATCGCGGCTTTGAAACACACGTGTACACACGTGGCGTGTGAAACGTGCATTAAGAAATTGAATTAAGGAGACGCGCGTAGTAGTAAGTCTATGTATAGAAATACATAGTCACGCACATTCATGTGATGTACAGTGAAACAAAATTTTTGTCATGGATATCCGGCGATTTCGTTCTCAACGGAACACGCGATGCTTTGCTACGGATATAATTATTGTTAGTGTCCGTTGCGACGTCAAACATAGATGAGAGAAAAATTGAACTGGTATTTTCCGATTTTTGTATGCCGGCCCCGCAAAGGGGGCAACCGCAGCTTGCTCGGTAACTGGCACGTAATTTATTGCGCACGCTATTCGATTATATTGTTAATCTATTAGTTGCCGCGGGGCAAGACCCCGCTGGAAAAATGTATTATCTCGTTTGTACACAGTAACCCCGCGTTAACACGCGAATGCGGAAAAAGAAACGAGCTCTTGGTAATTAGTAATATATAGCGTGTCGTCACTTCTGAGAAACGCGATCGGCCGTTTCGTTTTTCTTCCCGAGGAATGATGTCCTCTCCCACCTCGTGATTTCAGCCGCTCGTATATTCGTTGGTAGGCGATGCCGAGGCACTAGAGAAGAACCGTCGGAACGAGGGCGAGGGAGAGAAACTAGATAACCTCGGGGTGGGCGAAGATAAAGATTGCCGGCCGTTTATTTTAATCAGAGAAGCGACCGATAGTTCTGGATCACCGAGGAGCGCCATGTTGTCTGCTCTCTTATCGCCATTTCATTGGTCGTCGATGATTGCCGTTCGACTAGGAAGAGAAGCACAAGCTTTTCAATCGCTAGATGGATGATGCTCGGTGAAGAAAGGAAGGAGAAGCTCAGTTGCGAGTCAAGTCACGACCGCGATGCGTGATTTTTCCAAAGATACGCCTATCGCTACACACGTTCGTCGAATATACGAATATATGTAGTACAACCCTGTTCGAAAGTCTCGTTACAAAACTGGAAAGATGAAACGGACACCAGAGAAGGAGAGTCTGTGGAAATCTATACGTTGACATGTCAATAATTGTATCGCAAAGTGCAGTTGTATCACGCTCTATAAATTAACGCACGAGCGCTGAAAACATAAAGGACTACCCTAAGACTTTTGAACGGGAGTGTATCCATTTTTTTCTTTTTTTTTTTTTTTTTTTTTTCTTTCCTTTCGAGGAGCGGGGCGGTTGATACCTCGCGGAACAAACTTCCAACCCCCATCCCC